>NC_041392.1:102666986-102683548 GCF_002162155.2 Triticum dicoccoides
TGCCCTGTGGCAAGGGGATTAAACGAAGAGGGCCTTAGTGAAACCCCACATCTTAACACCAGGCGGTTTGGCGGTTAAGCTTGTCTGACTCTTAATACCAGGTGGTAATCGATGATTGTTGGGTAACATGTACGTATACCTGAGTGGGGTGGTGACGAAGAGGTACGAGCAACATGCACATGTATCTAATCTACTAGTACACAAGAATGTATGGTCAGTGGATGATTAAGAGGTAGTAACATGTATTCCCTTCGTTCCAAATTACTCGTCACAGAAATGGATGTATCTAGAACTAAAATACATCTAGATATATCCATATCTATGACAAGTAATTCGGAAGGGAGGGCGTACCTGGGTGATAGCCAGCGACGATGAAGAGCTTGTAACATGTACCTGGTTGGTGATGGTTATTCTTCCTGTCGGTAGTGAGCTGGAGGTGGAGAATTAATGGTTTAATTATAATCTATAATATATATGGAGGTAGACTAATTAGAAAACTCTGGATAAAATAACAATCCTAGCTAGGCAGTGTTGACTTGCGTCGTGCACCAGCAACCGTGTGGATGCCTATGGATAATGCATTGCACATTCTAAGTTCAGATGTAGACTATGTTTTGGTCAACATAGATGCAAGTCTAGGCTGGATATTACTCGTTCATGTTGCTCGAATGAGTATAACAGAATTGTAAGGCAAAAGAGAGCGTGCGTTGCAACCTGTTTCCCAAACTGGGAAAATATGCACTTCTAATACTTTTTTCTATCAAAATATTATGAGCGACACCGTTGTCTTAATTTCCGTAAATTGTTTTGGATTGAGAACCTTGCAGAGCTATAGGCTAGCAAGTTCCAAGAAGCTAATCAGGATGTAAAATTGTATTGTGGGGAACTAACTGATCGATAATACTACACACACAGAAAAAAGAGACGGACTTTCACGGACTAGGCTGCATGCTCTACTCTAACTGGACCCTCCTAATTTTCACTGGTGGGCCCACCTCACTTAACCAAATATCAACCTATCAATTTCTAATTACCTCGTAATCCCCCCGTAATTAAAGCCCCGTGTATCTAGCTTTGCCCCTAATTGAGGTGGTGTTTGGTTCTCTAGTTCTAGGATTTTTTTCTAGTCTCAACTAAAAAGTCCCTAGTCCCTAAAAAGTCTCTCCCAGTTTGTTTCCAGAGACTAAAAAGTCTCTAGTCCCTTCCTAGAGACTATTAAATGATCATGTTGGCCCTAGCATATAGAAAAATAACAATCAAATAACACCATGGGGTGGCAGGCCAATGGGTGCATGGAGGGGCATTGTTGGAAAAGTCTTAAAAAATCCTAAAAAGACTCTTCTTTAGAGTCTTCTTCATTTAGTTCCAAATGACTAGTTTAGTCCTTAAAAAGTCCCTCCCGTTTGGTAAAAAAGTCTCTAAGAAGGACTTTTTTTAGTCTCTACATAAAAAAGTCCCTGAAAACAAACACCCCCTGATATACCGAAAAAATATCTTTTACGAGCTAATTTCTAGGTTGGCATGTCAATTCTCTTGCAAGAAATTTCATAGGTGATGGTATGTTTTGCCCATTTGGGTATTGTCTGAAGTAATAAGAGATCTTGTAGCGTCAACAAGGTGTTATTGTCACTGAATTTACACCAATGAAACGTGCATCACGTATGTACAACTACTAATCAACTGTTGCATGTCTGTCACGTGCAGCCGGTCCACGGATGTCGCATCCTAGCACAACATCGAGGGTAGGTGAGTGGAATCCAGCTCCTGTTATTAGTCTCTGGTTGACCAAGCTAAATGAATATGCCGGGAATGACAGCCAAATATTATAATGTTAGTGCACCAGACGATAAGGAAAAACTACCCTCCCTGCGTCGTCTCCTCGAGGCGACTCGGGGGAAACCCTAGCTGCCACCGCCGCGCCCCCTCCTTCCTCTCCGCCGCCGCCTGAGGTGTGCTCTGGCGCGCGCGCTCGACACCGATGAAGGTGGTGGCGGGGATTCGGCGGCTACACGACTCGTGAAGGGCCTCGGCACGCGGGGCGGCCGCCCCGGCAGGTGAGGTTGGGGTGGCCCTGGCAGCGGGTCGCCCTGCTGGTGCGGGCTAGGCGCCTCCTCGGTCTCGCGGGTGACGAGGAGGCGGCGGTCGTAGGTCGCTGGTGTGCATCCCTCCCCGCAGGGTATGGCACTGATGAAGCACATCCCCTCCGCCCTGTTATGCTCCTTCCTTCGCTGGATCTGGGTCTTGGTGGCTCAGGCCGCTGCTCCCGGTTGCTGGCTGCGCGGATCTCGTCGGGCAGGGTTGGATCCGGGGGAAACCCCTGGCCAGCGTGGCGGTCACACCAAAGGCGACGCCTTGGGCGCCGTTCCCCTCCTTGGAGGCTGTGGTGTGGATCCTCCCCCCTCCTTCCGTCCCCTGCTAGGTGAAAGCCTAGGTCCTCTGCTTCAGGCAGCGACGGCACGTCCATTCATGTTCCTTCTTGGAGGCTCCATCCGGGGATTGCAGGGGCGGCGAGAGAGTTTGGTTGTGGATGTGATGGTGGCGGGAGACAGCTTGGTTTGGTTTCTTCATTATTTCTTCATAAGCTGTTGGCTGGAGGGTCCCTGTCAAGGTTGCCGGAGGGTCAATGCCCACGAGCCTGGGCAAGAGGGGATCGGGTTCCCCTCTACGGTGACAACGATATACCATTTGGTGGGATCATTGTGCTCCGGTGAATCCAGCGCTGGCCTTTGATATACTTACCGTTGTTTCCCTTGCTTCAGCCACTGTGGCCGGCAGCTCTTGCCCTTTGGTGTGGCTGAGCCACAGACGACGATGGTGCTTGTAAGTAGTGTGCCCCGTGCTTGCGATTCTGCTCTAGTTTCTTCTCCCTACAGCTTGGATACCATCCATTTGGGTTCTGGGGTGAACCGAGCTGTCGTCTGCCGATGCGGCATCCTTTGAGCCAGGATGAGGGGTAGGGGCCCTTTGCAAAGGCAGTAACAGATGGTGGTCTGGTCCATGGCTGGCTCCGAGGGTGGCTGTGATCACGAAGCTTGCGCGGTGGTGCATTCCTCCCAAGACCCTAGTTTAGTTCTGATGGTGTAGGTCATCCAGTAGGGTGTTGGTAGCAGCGTGGTGATGCATTGGCTCTCTCTGCTGCTGCCTTTGAGTTGTTTTTCTTGAGTTCCTTGTATCCGTCGCTCTGTTTTTTCCTTTACTTTCCGTTATAAGCGATTGACCTTGTAATCTTGGCCGGTTGATGGCTTTGTTAATTCAAAGCCGGGCTCTTCTTAAGCCTTCGTTCTAAAAAAACGAAAAGACCTTGCTCACTGTACGTAAGTGTCATGGTACCATCTTAATCATGTCATTTGATATGCAGATTAGCACGTTAAGCCGATGGTACTTCATAAGGTTTAGGTGATTCGGAGATCCCTGAAATTTTATTCAAACAGGTGACATAGAAGGTAGACATGTACGTTGCTTCTAAAATTGAAACAAAAAAGGGAATACTTGATCGTGCAAATTCGTTTACATTGTTCGGAGGCCCCTGCGTCGCTCTCGCGCGAGCGACACGGGAGGCAAACCACGCCTGCCGCCAGAGAACTCCCTTCTCCACCGTCTCCTCCATCGATGCCGCCAGGACGCGTCGTGGGGCAAAGCCCACATACCAGCTGTGCCGGTGGCGTTTCTCCTCTTGCGATAGTCCCCATGGCTGGCTCGTGCGGGCATCACCATGAGGGTCGACGAGTAGCGAGCGGCGGGGCGTGGCCCTGCATGCGGGGCGGCGGTGTGCCTCCTTGCTGGCCATGGGTTTTTGGAACGGCGACCCCAGGACAAGGTATGGCGGCCAGGAGTGGCAATTGGTGGCGGCGGATCTGGGATTCTGCCCAGATCTGGTTGCAGCAGCCTCGGCCGGCGAATCTGGTGGTGGCTTGCTAGTCACTGATATGGCAGGTCAAACATGGTTGACCATGGGGCGGCGCGCGAGGGATTTGGGACCTAGTGCCCGGATCTGATGGTCGAGGTAGCCGTTGTCGTTGTATGGGCGATGACAACGACTGGTGCGGCGGTGGGTGCTCCCTATAACGCAGCCTAAGAGTTGTGTATTTGTCATATTGATGCCGTCTTGTCACATAGGTTTAGCGGCTATTTGGTGGAGTTATTGTCGAGAGGCATGCGTCCTCGGTTGTTCTTTTCACTTTACTTCCGGGTTGATGTTGTTCGGCTACTGGATTTTGCATTCGTAATAATATATGGTCGCATGCATCGTCCTGATGCAGAGACCGGGGGTTATCCTCCTTTTCAGAAAAATGTGCTTTTGTGTAGCTTGCTCATTGACCATTGAGCTTGTTCATAGTTTGAAATACTTGATTGCCTGCTTAAAAAAGGGGTAACAGGTGCGATGTGGAGTTTATATATGTCAACTTCCCTTGCACCCATATCTGTCCGCAAGAAATTCAAAAGCGTGGTGCTTTGAACTTTGAACACCGACTCTGCCAGCTATATGCAATGTGTGTGCATATTTATTGCCGCAAAGTAAATGAATAATTGTATGTATATTAAGAATTTCAGATGGAGCGGATGGTTGAACCGGAATCAAGACATAAACTAGTGGTGAAACATTTGAGGGGACATTATTTTTAGTCAATTGTTACATTTTCCAATAAAAGATGATATATTCATATTAAGTACAATTGAGTCAGTTTTACGTAACAAACATCATTTAGTTTAACCATGTCGATGCAATTAGCGTATCTCGCCGATATACGTTCTGTACAGTTAGCATATCATTGGTGCATCTCGGGCGAGAGATGCGAGCATTTTGATTCCTCTCGCCATGTGTGCGCTTCTGCTTTCTCTGGGGTTGCTTTCTCCGGGTTTAGCTCTGTTATGCTTCTCATGTTCCTTTCTTCCTCGTTATTTAAGACCTGACCATCATGTGTTGTCTCCCCCGTTTATGATGTTTAGTCAAACCCCACATCCTAATACCAGGCGGTTTGGCAGTTAAGCTTGGCTGTCTCTTAATACCAGGTGGTAATCAATGCTTACTGGATCCAACAGCCGGATCTAGTACAAAAGAATGTTGGGTAACATGTACCTGGGTGGTGTCATTGGACGATGAAGATGTAGTAACATGTACACCTGGTTGAAGGTCATTGGTGATGGTTCTTCTGCTGTCGCTAGTGAGCTGAGGTGAAGAATTATTTGTTTAATGAAGATAATGGAGGTAGACTAATTAGAAAACCAAGAATGATATAACAGTGCTAGCTAGGAAGGGTTGACTTGCGTCGTACACTAACAACCATGTGGCATGACGAGGCATATGCATTGCACGTTCTAAGTTTAGATTTAGAGCATGTTTTGGTTAACATAATGGCAAGTCAAGGCTGGATGTTACTTGTTCATGTTTCTCCAACAGAACAACAGAATGGTCAGGCAAAAGAGAGCGTGCGATTCAACTTGTTTCTGAACAAGGAACATATCCAGTGATACCACACCCTTTACATGATATCATGATACCATCGGACGATGACACATGTAACGTTCGAATTGAATTTATGCCTAAGATTTGTTTCCCCAATCTGACAAAAATTCAAACCCAAATTGAATCCAATATAGAGGTAACATTGTATGTGGCTGGCGATGGTGATTATTTCTGTCGGTAAAGAGCTGAACATGGAGTATTAATAGTTTAATTAAAATATAATATATTAAGGTACTGCACATTCTATGTTCAGACGTTAATCATGTTTTGATTGAGTGTAGATGCAAGTCTAATTTTTGTGTTGCTAGAATGAGAACAACATATTTGTAAGTCAGAAGAGAAGTGTCACTATTGTAGAATGCCTAACAGTTACGTTGTGACGTTTGATAGCACACTAAGTGTTCCTCCGGTATTCGGGAGTTGCATAATCTCATAGTCATAGGAACATGTATAAGTTATGGAGAAAGCAATAGCAATAAACTAAACGATCATAGTGCTAAGCTAACGGATGGGTCAAGTCAATCACATCATTCTCTAATGATGTGATCCCGTTCATCAAATGACAACTCATGTCTATGGCTAGGAAACTTAACCATCTTTGATTAACGAGCTAGTCATGTAGAGGCATACTAGTGACACTCTATTTGTCTATGTATTCACACATGTACTAAGTTTCTGGTTAATACAATTCTAGCATGAATAATAAACATTTATCTTGATATAAGGAAATATAAATAACAACTTTATTATTGTCTCTAGGGCATATTTCCTTCATCTGCACCCTCTCAGTATTCAAATTTAGATTTGCTTTGTAATAACTTGGTGTTTACCACCTTAAAGATGGCCTACCGTTATGTAATATATGCTCATAAGCTCTATTTTGTTGTGGCATCCCTACTTTAACATTCTTTGCTTGCATAGCTAGATCAACAGTGCAACTTACACCATGTGCAATCTATGTAAGATGGAAGCATTGCTAAGACATCTCCTAACGAGTGCACATTTCCCTCTCATAAGGAAGCAGCGTACACCATGGACAATCTATGTGATGTCCTAGTAGGAAGTACTGAGCCCCCGACTAAAATCGCCGAACATTCAGTTTGAATCATAAATGGTGGACCCTTTCATGGATCCATAAATTTAGTCAGGTTTGCTAACATAGAGAGCGCAAGATTTTGACTTTAGTTCCTAGAGATGATGAAAGAATCTCAGTGCCTTTTAATTATTTACATCTCAGTGCCCAAGCCGGTTATTATCATAGTGTAAACTGTGTCTTTGAGTTGCGTGCAGGTTATTTGAATGTGTTGAATTTCTACAATTATATTAAGACCCAAATTACCAATTTTTGTAGGTTACGAGGGGATATCCCAATGGACGGGGATGAGGAGGCGGAATGGAGGTTGGCGATGGCATGGGGAAAAATTACGACGAGCAAGGCAGCGACATTGTACAGTAACACGGTTGTGTGTGTGGCCTCTGTGCAGCAGCGATGGGTACCCATCGGAGCAAGGACAACGGCTACCACACACATGTTTATGATGGTGCTCGAGGCCGCAGGGCCGACAAGGCATGTGGGTGGTACGTGTCTGATTGTTAACATCGGATTTCGAGTAGTCCGTTGAATCTATAGACATTAGTTTTACTTTACAAAATATTCATGACTAAATTATATGCTCTTCTATGAAGTGTTATATTCATATATGAAACAAGTGCCTCAACGGCTCACACTTTTGCAAGTCGTCACCCGCCACTTCATATTTTAGAAAATAGAACTGAATTTGATAATTAGATCAAATCCGGTTATATGTCATGTACCTGCTTTGATTGAATATGAAATTATGTTATAAACATAAAGAACCACTTAGATATGTGCAAAAAGGAAAGATGTCCTGTTTTTAAAATTCTTATGCCGTCTGATCAAATTTTCTTATCTCACATTTTATTTTAGATGCCATTGTAAAGAAAATGTTCTCAGCCTTGGACGATGCATTCACTCGATTCTTGAAACCATTACCTTTTTCTGAAGTAAGTCTAACTACCATGCAAGGGGCTGTCACAGGTGTAGGTTTGTCCATTGGCAATTGACAGCATAACCGCGCAAGACAGTTGACAACAGATCGCTTATGGTAGGACCTAACTATTACCGATAATTTATACTATCAAATGCAGTGTTAGTGAATGGTGTTCCTTTGTCATGGTTGAAGGTTGCAGGTCTTCTGCTAGGTTCTTTGATACTTTTAGGTATGTACTTGAATCTTGCTTACCTAATTAGTGGCTACTATTCTCATAGGAGATGACACACAAGATGTTGTTTTGAAGTAAGTTCATGCACACCATTCTTTTGTAGTTATACTTCAGAAGAAATGACTTCAATCTTTTATGTGAGACTCATGAGTCGTTGACGAGGTCAATGATGTGTGATATTCTAGGTTCATAGGACGGCTCAAAGACTAATTACATCAAACTAGAGAGTGCTGCTTAGTTAAACATCATTTTGGGGAGCTTTATGAGGGAGTCCCCTATTCCTCTTGTATCCCCTCAACCCTACCCATGCGACATGCTCGACATCCATGTCCTACAAGGAGCGAGAGAGAGTGGGAGGAAGGGTGAGTGGAGGAATAGCGAGATGGAGATATATAGAGAGGGGAAGAGTTGAGAGAGAGAGAAGGTTTACGTTTTTTTTTGAGCGGTCAAGAGAGAAGGTTTACGTGATGATTGCTATCGAGTCGCTCAAATACATGCATTGTAGCCCGTAGAAACGCACGGGCATTCTACTAGTATTACTCAACATATGAGTAGCTCTTAACAGTTTTTATTTGGTGCATGAGGTGCGCTCCAAATTACGGATCATTTGGATATATGAGTAGCTCTCAGAAAAAAAGACAAATTGGGTCAAAAACATACATGAACAATAAACTTTTTCACATACCCTAAATTTTTCTATTTTGCTGAGAGCTTCTCAAATGTCTAGACATTTGGAGCGCACCTCACACACCAAATTATCTTCCATGCAATTTTTTTGGAACTTTTTGAGTTTTTTTTTAATTTTCTGTTCAACGCGGGTGCAACTGAGCCTGAACACCGAATCACCGCTCTCATCCCAAGATCCCTACTTCCATGAAGACAACTTTGTGTATGATTTACTATAGGAAGATACTCTCTCCTTCCATGTATATAGGGCCTAATGTGTTTTTTAAGACCGCATTTGACTATTGACAAGATTAATAGTACATGACATATACAATGTGAAAATTATATCATTGAAAGCTCCTTTCACACACGAATTTAACGGTGTGCTTCGTGTAAGTTGCATGTCATATATTATTGTTTTAATATTTGGTCAAAGTTAGCCTCGAAAAACATATTAGACCCTATATAGATGGAAGGAGGGAGTACAAAACCTTAACACAAAAAGGTGGAAGTCAATTTATCCAACAAGTAAATGATTATATTTTAGAACCATGTGCAGCAAAAATGGTCTCGTGTAGAAGACCCTGCTAGTACGTATTAAAAATAAAAATTATGCAGCCTACATCGATCCACGTCTAACGACTAAAAAGCCTAGACATGAAGGAAAGTGTTCAAATATATTGTTCGGCTCTCTCCATCATTTAAACTTGGATGAATTTGCTTGAGCATGAATGCAATAGCAGGACCCAATTGATCTCTTGTTGCTACCTTTGAGGTCCTTTGCGCATAAAGTAAGGACATGTTTGTGACTTCCTTTTCTTTCAAGGTCCCTTATGGAGTGATATAATTTTCCTATAAATGCACCCAGAAATTTTACTTGGAATGGCTACAGGGCACTCAACTAAAATTTCATTTGGCGTCAGTCGAATCAACATGAAGCGTCAGATAAAAAATGAACGCACCAGATTATCACTTCTACCTCGAACCATTCCTTCCTGAAAACATATCGTCTTCCCCCGCTGCCCTACTGCTATCGGCTAGGTCGCCTGCTGCCGCCGCTCGCAGCCGGCGGCCCTGCTGCGCCAGCCTTGCCGCCCCACCCTCTCCCTGCATGCCATCGCCTCCGGCGATCCTTCTAGCCCCGTCTGTATCCACTTTTTTCTCTGGTGAAGCCCCACCACCGCCGTCCACCACCGCTTCCACCCTGAACCCTAAGATGACAACGAGCTCATTCCTTCTCTCCGGCTAGGCTATTCCTTCTCCTTCTTCTTCCTTCACTCAAAAACGAGTGACCCGAAAACAAAAATTCAGCTGACTGACGTGCATCTAAACTGTTTTATTATAAATGCGAGCTTTTGGGACCCTTCATGTCCCTACCCGTTGTATAAAGAAAAGAAAAAAAGGCACCGAGAAAGAATTTCGCTCCAAGAGAATGTTCTCTTCTAAACAAGACCGACTCTGCTTCTAGCACATGCGCAAACACGAACTACAAACGGGAGTGGATTTTTCCTAACTGATTGCGCGCACAACCTGTATCCTTGCCGTCCATCCAGGGCGTTGTCCAATCAACATGCCCCACCATGTACTTAGCCATGCAGTGTATTCCCAGGACATGTGATATACTGTTGTGTGTATATGAAGCCGTATTGCAGCAAATGTGGGGCCATGGCCGATAGATTCTCCTGACAACCAGACCCATGGCCCATGTCCTTCAGATTCGTCACGAGGGATGTGCTGCTCATTATCTATGCAAGTCTAGATACAAATTCTGTAACATTTGAAGAACTGACACGCATATGTTTAATCTGGTCGGTAATTCATAAGTCACAAAAAATGGTAGTAGTAACATTCATAAAAATGCCACTTTCTAGCAGAGTCGACAAAGGGGCAAAAATCAGAAAAGTTCTACTGAACTTGTGATAAAGTCCATAAATTGCCTTCATAAAGTTTTGTACTATTTTCATAACCTTCAAATTCACATGTACACAAAGTTATTCAAGGATTCATACAAACTGCCAGCTAGTTAAAAATAAAGTTCTATTAACATCAATATGGCAAGAAAAAGCATTCTCTTTTACATACAACAATAAAGTTCTTCAGCAATTTATACAAAGAGACCGCTTTGTAGAAACAGAGTTCTTTGTAAAAAAGATAAAGTCCTTCATCAATTTTCAGCAAAGGACGATCCGGACATCCAAAAAGTTCTTGTACAAATCTGCCCAAAAAAATTCAATCTATGCTGAGAACTTGGAAATAAAGCATGTCTATACAAAGGGATTTCACCTGTCAGTGCAAACAAAATAAACTGCAGCTTATTTTATCAGAGAGCTGAAAGGTAGCCTTAACGCAGACAAAACTTTGTCCAGCTTGTAGTCAAATCCCAACAAACAATCAGAGGGCCTAAATTGTGCTAGCCTTTTTGTGGACACAAATCGATCAAGGTAGCCCATGCAAGTTCATCACAGAGAACAGAAGACCAAGATTAACATGGTGGATCCATGTGCTACTAGATCCATCACGCAACAATCAATATTACACTGCTGCAAATAAATCCTAATCACCTTGAACTACAAATCCATTGGCAAGCAAGAAGAGGCAATCCCAGCTCGTGAGCTTGAGGAGGAGGCACAAGACAGCATGTTCGTCGCCGGATCTGGTGCCAGGAGACGTCGGGAGGCTTGGTGAGTGCGGACTTCCCAGATCCGCAGCGAGCTGGGTGACGGCGAGCGAGCCGGGACACCGCGAGGCACGCCGTGGTATGGAGGAGCTAATCTGGCCGGAGGCCTCCAGATCGGGAGGGCCGCTGGCTGTGGGGGAGGGGACGGGAGGAGGACCGGCTGGATTCTCAGAGATAATGAGAGAGAGAGAGAGAGAGAGAATGGAGGCGTCGGGCAGTAGCCTAGGTACATATTTGATTTGTATACCGGCCAGTGAAGGAGGAATATATTTTCCAGACCTGGGTCCAGTGGGCCAGCCGGCTCAGATCCGCACGTAGCTTGTGCGGTCGCGATTGGCGTTGCGCGGGCAAAGGGTTAGGTCATCTTCAGCCGCGCCCCCAGGAAGGCCTCCCCAGGCGTTGCTTTTTGCGCCGGCGTCGAAAAATCGGCCCAGTCGCGCCCCAAGGAGTCCGATTTTCGCCGGCTTGGGCCGAAAACAGCGTCGGCGGACCCAGGCCGAACCCGGCGCGCTGGGGGGCGCCCGGGGGCACCGGGCCGAACTGTTTTGGCGCGAAACAGCCGCGGGCCTGCCGCGTCAGCGACTCTACCCTCTTCTCTCCCCTTCGTCGTCCTCATCGCCTCGTTTCCCACAGCGAATCAATGCCAAAGCTGCCGCGCTGCCGCGCCGGTCAGCCTGCGCCATTGATGCCTCACGGGCGGCGCAGTGAAGACCGGATGACGCGCGTCCCTCGCCCTCCCTCGCCCGCCACGCGTACTCACGGCGGCTCGCGCACGGGCGGCACCTCGGCCTATATAAGACGCGCCCCAGCGCACTCGGCGACTCGCACTCTCTCGCCGTCGTCGTTCCTCCCTCTCCTTTCTCTCGCCGTCGCCAGTTCATCACACCCATGGCCGAGCGCTTCCCAGGCGACGGCGCGGCGGCGAACGGCTTCGGCCGCTGCCATCTTCACGAGAACGAGGCTCGCCTCCTTTTCGAGGCCGAGTACCTGGTCCCGCCGAACATGCGGGTGCCCGGGGCGTGGAGGATCAGCGCCGGCGGCGTGCCGGTGCCCCCGATACCCACCGGCGCGGCGCGGCATGCGGAGATCGCACGCATACGCTCTTCCCTGCCGCGTGCGGCGAGCGAGGGGCCACGGTACGTCCCCGACAGCCCGCTCTGGGAGCCTTATTTCCGCCGCCGTCACGCCGAGCAGCTCGAGGCCACCAACGGCGTCGAGCCCTCCGGCAGGCTCAACGCCGTCGGCCGGCGTCGGTGGTGGGGCGTGCCTGGGCGCACGTTGGAGGCTGTCCTCGAGTACATCGAGGGCGGCAACACGCCGCGCCTCGAGTACCCCGCTCCCCCGTCCTTCACACGCCGTCAGGGAAGCTCCTGGACCCCGAGGCGCATGGAGACCGGGGGGTCCTCCTCCTCGTCCGGCGGCTCCCACTGCCTCCACCTTCGCCCCTGTCAAGCTGGAGCCCCAGGGCGCGCCTGTCAGCGCGCGCACCCGCAGCTCTGGCGTCCGCATCGGCGACAATGCCTCCCCCACCGACCGCTTCGTCCTCGTCGAGCCCAAGCCGGAGCCCGGCCTCCCCGTGGAGTACGAGGAGGTAGCCCGGCGTGGCTTCTCCGACGAGGATGCCCTACGATGGGCGCGGGACGACTACGTCTGCGACGAGATGGTCCGGCAGCGCCGGGCCCTGGAGGAGATCGCCACCCGCAAGCGTGGGCGCGAGGATGAGCACGGAGTCGTGGTCCTCGACAGCGACGACGACGATGTCGCCCCCGGACCGTCCAACCCGCCACGCCAACCGGGGGAGGGATGCAGCAGGGACGGCGGAGGCGTCGGTGGGGGCGACGACGACGACGGCGGCGGCGGCGGTGACTACACGCGGTTCTACAGCCTCCTCGGCATGTAGAACCGCGTGGGCGGGCGGCGAGGCAGGCGGCGAGGGAGACGGCGGGGGTAGCCCGCGGTAGTTTTTCCTTTTTTGTAAAATATGTTTAAATTTGAACGAACTCGAATGTGTTTGTGTTGTGTTTGCGCTGAATTTAAACATTTTAAAAACCCGTGGGGGGGCGCGACTGGGGGGCATCACGTCCCCAGTGCGTGGTTTAGCGCCGGTGCGCCCCCAGGGGGCGATTTTTTGCCCCTCCTGGGGGGCCAACGACAGCCGCGCCCCCAAGAAGGCCTCCCTAGGCGATTTTTTTGCGCCGGCGCCAAAAAACGGCCCAGTCGCGCCCCCAGAATCCTAATTTTCGCCGGCCTGGGCCGAAAACAGCGCCGGCGAACCCAGGACGAACCCGGCGCGCTGGGGGGCACCCGGGGGCGCCGGGGCGAACTATTTTGGTGCGAAACAGCCGCGGGCCTGCCGCGTCAGCGACCCGGCGCCTCGTCTTCCCCCAACGGCCTCGGTTCCCGCGGGGAATCAATGCCAAGGCTGCCGCCCGTCAGCCTTGCCATTGATTCCTCACGGGCGGCGCGTCACGGGACGGCGCGCCGATGCCTCCCCTCCCTCGCACGCGTACACACGGGTGCGGCGCGGCTATATAGCCGGTGGCTTGCACTCGCTTGTGCCCACACCAGCCCCACCCCTCGCCGCCGCCCAGCTCCTCCCTCTCCCTACCTCTCCCGAGCGCCGCCGCCCAGCCCCTCCCTCTATCTCTCTACCTCTCCCGAGCCCGTCGCCATGGCGGAACGCTACCCCGGAGACGAGGCGGCGGCCAACGGCTTCGGCCGCCGTTCGCTCCGCGAACAGGAGTCCTGGCTACTGTTCCAGGCGAACATCCTGGCGCCGCCGGACATGCGCGCCGGGCCGACGGGGTGGAGGCTCAGCGCCGGGGGAGTGCCCATTCCCCCGTTGCCCGACGCTGTGGCGAAGCCGACGTACTTCGCCGAGGAAGTCGAGGTCGTGCGCGCCTCCCTCACCGACGCCCAACTCTCCCTCCCCCAGTACGCCGCTGACAACCACGTGGCTTGGGCGGCGTATTTTGAGCGCCGCCAGCAGCAGCGCTTGGCGTCCATCAACGGCGCGCCGGTGGTTGGCGGCCGGCAGAACAGCGAGGGGCGCCACCTGTGGTGGGGCGTCCCCGGCCGCAAACTCGAGGGCGTGCTGACGTACCTCGAGGGCGGCAACGACCAGCCGTTGGCGTACCCGGCGAGGGCGGCCGCCCCGGCGCAGCACCGACGCGCCGGGCCATGGGCGCCAAGGAGGTTCGGGTCCTCCTCCTCTTCTTCCTCCTCCCGATCTTCATCGCACTCCTCCGGCACTCCGGCCCTGCTCGGCGTCAAGGCCGAGCCCGCGGCGGAGACGCCGCTCGGCCGGCGCACTCGCAGCGCCGGCATCGTCATCAACGAGGGCGGCCGGCGCGCCTACTCGTCGGCTCCTCCTCCGCGCTTCGTCAAGCCAAAGACGGAGCCGGGGCTCGCGCCGGTGAAGAAGGAGCCGGCCGCGCCGGTGACGACGGAGCTCGACAACGACGACGCGGCCCTGGAATGGGCGCGCAGGGACTCCATAGCGATGGAGAAGGAGCGCCTGGAGAAGGCGAAGGAGCGCCAGCGCGCCGCCCTGCTTCGCTTCGCGGAGCGTCGACGCGGCCGCGACGAAGGCGGAGTCGTCGTCATCTGCGACAGCGGCGATGACGACGACGATGCGCCGCCACCAGTCCGCCATGGCGACGCCGGGCAGGGGTCCAGCAGGGCGCCCGCGTCAAGGAGGAGAAGGCCGACGACGACGATGGCGGCGACGGCGGCCAGTTTTTCCTTTAGATTAGTTTATGTATATGTGCTATGTAATGAAAATCCGCGAACTTCGCCGAAATGTGCCGAAATTTATCGTGTTTGGCCAAAATTTATCGTGTTTGGCCGAATTTTATCGTGTTTAAGCCGAACTTCGCCGAACTTCTTTTATTTTAAAACGTGCCTGGGGGCGGCCCTGGGGCCGGCGGCTGGGGACCAACTCGCCCCCAGGCCTAATTTTTGCGCCGGTTCACCCCCGGGCGGCGATTTTAGGCGCCCCCTGGGGCCAACGGCTGGAGATGCCCTTAGGAATCACCTTATTCGACTACAAACTGTATACACAGATATGTGTTTTCAGCTTAAAATGCCATGCAGTCTATTCATCTTGTTTGCAAACCACATACACCACTAGTCTGCACTCTCTACTTTCTCTACCAATATGAACAATCTAAGCAGTTAACTAAACCAACAAAAAACATCCTAGACCAGTTTTGTAAAACTTCACACTAATCTTAGAACTTCTTCCTGTTCAGCTTTTCTTCATGATGGCCGTTTCGCCGTGCAAGTGTGCGAAGATGCCAACCATGGGCGCGGTGTTGTACGTGCACGCCTCCGTTTGCATGTAGTTGTCGCGCCTGTCCCTGAACCGGTCGAGGTGGTCCGGCCCGCCGACGATGGCGCCGATGACCACGTTTGGGTTCGCCCCCCTCCGGAGGAACCAGTTGTCGTACCCCTGCATGCACCCGATGAACCTGCCGTCGCCGCGGTGGGACACGATGGACGCGCCACGGTGGTGCATCCGCCGCGGGAGCCGCTGGCCGTACCCGACCAAGTAGCTCACGCCGGCAGGGTTCGCGCCGAGGACGTAGTCGGTCTGCGCTCGTGCCAGGGACCGCAGCTCGTCGGCGTGTGCCGGCCCGTCGGGGCACTGCAGCACCGGCGGCTCCTGGCCCGCGGAGGTGAGGTAGCGGGAGTAGACCGTGAGGAGGAAGGCGGCGTTGGTGACGTACTGCATGTTGTTCCACTGCCGGACGAAGAGCATGCCGCCGGCGGTGCGGTTGACGTTGTAGGCCTGCCGCGACGTGGTCATGTCCTCGGGCCGCTGCCAGCAGTAGTGGTCGGTGTCGCCGTCGCCAACCTCGGCCCAGAGCACGTACGGCTCGGTGTGCGCCTTGACGAAGTAGTCGGTGCCCCACTTAATGGCCTCCAGCACGTGCCGCCACTCGCCGGCGGCAGTGATGTCGTCCGCGAACTCCATGGCGCTCCACGACAGCATGGTGACCGTGAACGCCATCGGCAGGCCGAACTTGACGTTGTCGCCGGCGTCATAGTACCCGCCCACGAGGTCCACGCCCTGCTGTAGGCCGTCGGCGAGGCCAGAGTGGCCGCGCCACTTGACGCGCTGGTTGTGCGGCAGGCGGCCCGATCGCTGTGCCTCGAAGTAGAGGAGGCTGCTGTGGAGCGCCTTCTTGTAGTCAAATGGCGCCGCCACCTCGCCGCCGCCAGCCGTGGTGAACGGAAGGTGCACGAGTGCGAGCACGGCACAGATGGCAAGAGACAAGAGCATTTTGATTCTTGTCGCCATGTGTGCTCTTTTGCTTTCTCTCTGGGTTTAGCTCTGTTGTGCTTCTCCCACTCCGTTCCTCCTCGTTATGTAAGAACTGATCATCATGTGCTGTCTTCTCGTTGACCATCTTTAGGCCTTGTTCGGTTAGACGGGGTTTGGAGAGGTTTGAAAGGGATTGGAGGAGATTAAATCCCTTGCAAGTTAAAATTCACCTCAAAATCCCC
>NC_041392.1:102683841-102699223 GCF_002162155.2 Triticum dicoccoides
TGCCCTGTGGCAAGGGGATTAAACGAAGAGGGCCTTAGTGAAACCCCACATCTTAACACCAGGCGGTTTGGCGGTTAAGCTTGTCTGACTCTTAATACCAGGTGGTAATCGATGATTGTTGGGTAACATGTACGTATACCTGAGTGGGGTGGTGACGAAGAGGTACGAGCAACATGCACATGTATCTAATCTACTAGTACACAAGAATGTATGGTCAGTGGATGATTAAGAGGTAGTAACATGTATTCCCTCCGTTCCAAATTACTCGTCGTACAAATGGATGTATCTAGAACTAAAATACATCTAGATATATCCATATCTATAACAAGTAATTCGGAAGGAAGGGCGTACCTGGGTGATAGTCAGCGACGATGAAGAGCTTGTAACATGTACCTGATTGGTGATGGTTATTCTTCCTGTCGGTAGTGAGCTGGAGGTGGAGAATTAATGGTTTAATTATAATCTATAATATATATGGAGGTAGACTAATTAGAAAACTCTGGATAAAATAACAATCCTAGCTAGGCAGTGTTGACTTGCGTCGTGCACCAGCAACCGTGTGGATGCCTATGGATAATGGATTGCACATTCTAAGTTCAGATGTAGACTATGTTTTGGTCAACATAGATGCAAGTCTAGGCTGGATGTTACTTGTTCATGTTGCTCGAATGAGTATAACAGCATTGTAAGACAAAAGAGAGCGTGCGTTGCAACCTGTTTCCCGAACTGGGAACATATGCACTTCTAATACCTTTTTTCTATCAAAATATTAGGAGCGACACCGTTGTCTTAATTTCCGTAAATTGTTTTGGATTGAGAACCTTGCAGAGCTATAGGCTAGCAAGTTCCAAGAAGCTAATCAGGATGTAAAATTGTATTGTGGGGAACTAACTGATCGATAATACTACACACACAGAAAAAAGAGACGGACTTTCACGGACTAGGCTGCATGCTCTACTCTAACTGGACCCTCCTAATTTTCACTGGTGGGCCCACCTCACTTAACCAAATATCAACCTATCAATTTCTAATTACCTCGTAATCCCCCCGTAATTAAAGCCCCGTGTATTTAGCTTTGCCCCTAATTGAGGTGGTGTTTGGTTCTCTAGTCCGAGGATTTTTTTCTAGTCTCAACTAAAAAGTCCCTAGTCCCTAAAAAGTCCCTCCCTGTTTGTTTTCAGAGACTAAAAAGTCCCTAGTCCCTTCCTAGAGACTATTAAATGATCATGTTGGCCCTAGCATATAGAAAAATAACAATCAAACAACACCATGGGGTGGCGGGCCAATGGGTGCATGGAGGGGCATTGTTGAAAAAGTCTTAAAAAGTCCTAAAAAGACTCTTCTTTAGAGTCTTCTTCATTTAGTTCCAAATGACTAGTTTAGTCCTTAAAAAGTCCCTCCCGTTTCGTAAAAAAGTCTCTAAGAGGGACTTTTTTTAGTCTCTACATAAAAAAGTCCCTGAAAACAAACACCCCCTAATATACTGAAAAAATATCTTTTACGAGCTAATTTCTAGGTTGGCATGTCAATTCTCTTGCAAGAAATTTCATAGGTGATGGTATGTTTTGCCCATTTGGGTATTGTCTGAAGTAATAAGAGATCTTGTAGCGTCAACAAGGTGTTATTGTCACTGAATTTACACCAATGAAACGTGCATCACGTATGTAAAACTACTAATCAACTGTTGCATGTCTGTCACGTGCAGCCGGTCCACGGATGTCCCATCCTAGCACAACATCGAGGGTAGGTGAGTGGAATCCAGCTCCTGTTATTAGTCTCTGGTTGACCAAGCTAAATGAATATGCCGGGAATGACAGCCAAATATTATAATGTTAGTGCACCAGACGATAAGGAAAAACTACCCTCCCTGCGTCGTCTCCTCGAGGCGATTCGGGGGAAACCCTAGCTGCCACCGCCGCGCCCCCTCCTTCCCCTCCGTCGCCGCCTGAGGTGTGCTCTGGCGCGCGCGCTCGACACCAATGAAGGTGGTGGCGGGGATTCGGCGGCTACACGACTCGTGAAGGGCCTCGGCACGCGGGGCGGCCGCCCCGGCAGGTGAGGGTGGGGTGGCCCTGGCAGCGGGTCGCCCTGCTGGTGCGGGCTAGGCGCCTCCTCGGTCTCGCGGGTGACGAGGAGGCGGCGGTCGTAGGTCGCTGGTGTGCATCCCTCCCCGCAGGGTATGGCACTGATGAAGCACATCCCCTCCGCCCCGATATGCTCCTTCCTTCGCTGGATCTGGGTCTTGGTGGCTCAGGCCGCTGCTCCCGGTTGCTGGCTGCGCGGATCTCGTCGGGCAGGGTTGGATCCGGGGGAAACCCCTGGCCGGCGTGGCAGTCACACCAAAGGCGACGCCTTGGGCGCCGTTCCCCTCCTTGGAGGCTGTGGTGTGGATCCTCCCCCCTCCTTCCGTCCCCGGCTAGGTGAAAGCCTAGGTCCTCTGCTTCAGGCAGCGACGACACGTCCGTGTCGTGTTCCTTCTTGGAGGCTCCATCCGGGGATTGCAGGGGCGGCGAGAGAGTTTGGTTGTGGATGTGATGGTGGCGGGAGACAGCTTGGTTTGGTTTCTTCATTATTTCTTCATAGGCTGTTGGCTGGAGGGTCCCTGTCAAGGTTGCCGGAGGGTCGATGCCCACGAGCCTGGGCAAGAGGGGATCGGGTTCCCCTCTACGGTGACAACGATATACCATTTGGTGGGAGCATTGTGCTCCGGTGAATCCAGCGCTGGCCTTTGATCTACTTACCGTTGTTTCCCTTGCGTCAGCCACTGTGGCCGGCAGCTCTTGCCCTTTGGTGTGGCTGAGCCACAGACGACGATGGTGCTTGTAAGTAGTGTGCCCCGTGCTTGCGATTCTGCTCTAGTTTCTTCTCCCTACAGCTTGGATACCATCCATTTGGGTTCTGGGGTGAACCGAGCTGTCGTCTGCCGGTGCGGCATCCTTTGAGCCAGGATGAAGGGGTAGGGGCCCTTTGCAAAGGCAGTAACAGATGGTGGTCTGGTCCATGGCTGGCTCCGAGGGTGGCTGTGATCACGAAGCTTGCGCGGTGGTGCATTCCTCCCAAGACCCTAGTTTAGTTCTGATGGTGTAGGTCATCCAGTAGGGTGTTGGTAGCAGTGTGGTGATGCATTGGCTCTCTCTGCTGCTGCCTTTGAGTTGTTTTTCTTGAGTTCCTTGTATCCGTCACTCTGTTTTTTTCCTTTACTTTTCGTTATAAGCGATTGACCTTGTAATCTTGGCCGGTTGATGGCTTTGTTAATTCAAAGCCGGGCTCTTCTTAAGCCTTCATTCTAAAAAAACGAAAAGACCTTGCTCACTGTACGTAAGTGTCATGGTACCATCTTAATCCTGTCATTTGATATGCAGATTAGCACGTTAAGCCGATGGTACTTCATAAGGTTTAGGTGATTCGGAGATCCCTGAAATTTTATTCAAACAGGTGACATAGAAGGTAGACATGTACGTTGCTTCTAAAATTGAAACAAAAAAGGGAATACTTGATCGTGCAAATTCGTTTACATTGTTCGGAGGCCCCTGCGTCGCTCTCGCGCGAGCGACACGGGAGGCAAACCACGCCTGCCGCCAGAGAACTCCCTTCTCCATCGTCTCCTCCATCGCCGCCGCCAGGACGCGTCATGGGGCAAAGCCCACATACCAGCTGTGCCAGCGGCGTTTCTCCTCTTGCGATAGTCCCCGTGGCTGGCTCGTGCGGGCATCACCATGAGGGTCGACGAGTAGCGAGCGGCGGGGCGTGGCCCTGCATGCGGGGCGGCGGTGTGCCTCCTTGCTGGCCATGGGTTTTTGGAACGGCGACCCCAGGACAAGGTATGGCGGCCAGGAGTGGCAATTGGTGGCGGCGGATCTGGGATTCTGCCAAGATCTGGTTGCAGCAGCCTTGGCCGGCGAATCTGGTGGTGGCTTGCTAGTCACTGATATGGCAGGTCAAACATGGTTGACCATGGGGCGGCGCGCGAGGGATTTGAGACCTAGTGCCCGGATCTGATGGTCGAGGCAGCCGTTGTCGTTGTATGGACGATGACAATGACTGGTGCGGCGGTGGGTGCTCCCTATAACGCAGCCTAAGAGTTGTGTATTTGTCATATTGATGCCGTCTTGTAACATAGGTTTAGCGGCTATTTGGTGGAGTTATTGTCGAGAGGCATGCGTCCTCGGTTTTTCTTTTCACTTTACTTCCGGGTTGATGTTGTTCGGCTACTGGATTTTGCATTCGTAATAATATATGGTTGCATGCATCATCCTGATGCAGAGACCGGGGGTTATCCTCCTTTTCAGAAAAATGTGCTTTCGTGTAGCTTGCTCATTGACCATTGAGCTTGTTCATAGTTTGAAATACTTGATTGCCTGCTTAAAAAAGGGGTAACAGGTGCGATGTGGAGTTTATATATGTCAACTTCCCTTGCACCCATATCTGTCCGCAAGAAATTCAAAAGCGTGGTGCTTTGAACTTTGAACACCGACTCTGCCAGCTATATGCAATGTGTGTGCATATTTATTGCCGCAAAGTAAATGAATAATTGTATGTATATTAAGAATTTCAGATGGAGCGGATGGTTGAACCGGAATCAAGACATAAACTAGTGGTGAAACATTTGAGGGGACATTATTTTTAGTCAATTGTTATATTTTCCAATAAAAGATGATATATTCATATTAAGTACAATTGAGTCAGTTTTACGTAACAAACATCATTTAGTTTAACCATGTCGATGCAATTAGCGTATCTCGCCGATATACGTTCTGTACAGTTAGCATATCATTGGTGCATCTCGGGCGAGAGATGCGAGCATTTTGATTCCTCTCGCCATGTGTGCGCTTCTGCTTTCTCTGGGGTTGCTTTCTCCGGGTTTAGCTCTGTTATGCTTCTCATGTTCCTTTCTTCCTCGTTATTTAAGACCCGACCATCATGTGTTGTCTCCCCCGTTTATGATGTTTAGTCAAACCCCACATCCTAATACCAGGCGGTTTGGCAGTTAAGCTTGGCTGTCTCTTAATACCAGGTGGTAATCAATGCTTACTGAATCCAACAGCCGGATCTAGTACAAAAGAATGTTGGGTAACATGTACTTGGGTGGTGTCATTGGACGATGAAGATGTAGTAACATGTACACCTGGTTGAAGGTCGTTGGTGATGGTTCTTCTGCTGTCGCTAGTGAGCTGAGGTGAAGAATTATTTGTTTAATGAAGATAATGGAGGTAGACTAATTAGAAAACCAAGAATGATATAACAATGCTAGCTAGGAAGGGTTGACTTGCGTCGTACACTAACAACCATGTGGCATGACGAGGCATATGCATTGCACGTTCTAAGTTTAGATTTAGAGCATGTTTTGGTTAACATAATGGCAAGCCAAGGCTGGATGTTACTTGTTCATGTTTCTCCAACAGAACAACAGAATGGTGAGGCAAAAGAGAGCGTGCGATTCAACTTGTTTCTGAACAAGGAACATATCCAGTGATACCACACCCTTTACATGATATCATGATACCATCCGACGATGACACATGTAACGTTCGAATTGAATTTATGCCTAAGATTTGTTTCCCCAATCTGACAAAAATTCAAACCCAAATTGAATCCAATATAGAGGTAACATTGTATGTGGCTGCCGATGGTGATTATTTCTGTCGGTAAAGAGCTGAACATGGAGTATTAATAGCTTAATTAAAATATAATATATTAAGGTACTTCACATTCTATGTTCAGACGTTAAGCATGTTTTGATTGAGTGTAGATGCAAGTCTAATTTTTGTGTTGCTAGAATGAGAACAACATATTTGTAAGTCAGAAGAGAAGTGTCACTATTGTAGAAATGCCTAACAGTTACGTTGTGACGTTTGATAGCACACTAAGTGTTCCTCCGGTATTCGGGAGTTGCATAATCTCATAGTCATAGGAACATGTATAAGTTATGGAGAAAGCAATAGCAATAAACTAAACGATCATAGTGCTAAGCTAACGGATGGGTCAAGTCAATCACATCATTCTCTAATGATGTGATCCCGTTCATCAAATGACAACTCATGTCTATGGCTAGGAAACTTAACCATCTTTGATTAACGAGCTAGTCAAGTAGAGGCATACTAGTGACACTCTATTTGTCTATGTATTCATACATGTACTAAGTTTCTGGTTAATACAATTCTAGCATGAATAATAAACATTTATCATGATATAAGGAAATATAAATAACAACTTTATTATTGTCTCTAGGGCATATTTCCTTCATCTGCACCCTCTCAGTATTCAAATTTAGATTTGCTTTGTAATAACTTGGTGTTTACCACCTTAAAGATGGCCTACCGTTATGTAATATATGCTCATAAGCTCTATTTTGTTGTCGCATCCCTACTTTAACATTCTTTGCTTGCATAGCTAGATCAACAGTGCAACTTACACCATGTGCAATCTATGTGAGATGGCAGCATTGCTAAGACATCTCCTAACGAGTGCACATTTCCCTCTCATAAGGAATCAGCGTACACCATGGACAATCTATGTGATGTCCTAGTAGGAAGTACTGAGCCCCCGACTAAAATCGCCGAACATTCAGTTTGAATCATAAATGGTGGACCCTTTCATGGATCCATAAATTTAGTCAGGTTTGCTAACATAGAGAGCGCAAGATTTTGACTTTAGTTCCTAGAGATGATGAAAGAATCTCAGTGCCTTTTAATTATTTACATCTCAGTGCCCAAGTCGGTTATTATCATAGTGTAAACCGTGTCTTTGAGTTGCGTGCAGGTTATTTGAATGTGTTGAATTTCTACAATTATATTAAGACCCAAATTACCAATTTTTGTAGGTTACGAGGGGATATCCCAATGGACGGGGACGAGGAGGCGGAATGGAGGTTGGCGATGGCATGGGGAAAAATTACGACGAGCAAGGCAGCGACATTGTACAGTAACACGGTCGTGTGTGTGGCCTCTGTGCAGCAGCGATGGGTACCCATCGGAGCAAGGACAACGGCTACCACACACATGTTTATGATGGTGCTCGAGGCCGCAGGGCCGACAAGGCATGTGGGTGGTACGTGTCTGATTGTTAACATCGGATTTCGAGTAGTCCGTTGAATCTATAGACATTAGTTTTACTTTACAAAATATTCATGACTAAATTATATGCTCTTCTATGAAGTGTTATATTCATATATGAAACAAGTGCCTCAACGGCTCACACTTTTGCAAGTCGTCACCCGCCACTTCATATTTTAGAAAATAGAACTGAATTTGATAATTAGATCAAATCCGGTTATATGTCATGTACCTGCTTTGATTGAATCTGAAATTATGTTATAAACATAAAGAACCACTTAGATATGTGCAAAAAGGAAAGATGTCCTGTTTTTAAAATTCTTATGCCGTCTGATCAAATTTTCTTATCTCACATTTTATTTTAGATGCCATTGTAAAGAAAATGTTCTCAGCCTTGGACGATGCATTCACTCGATTCTTGAAACCATTACCTTTTTCTGAAGTAAGTCTAACTACCATGAAAGGGGCTGTCACAGGTGTAGGTTTGTCCATTGGCAATTGACAGCATAACCGCGCAAGACAGTTGACAACAGATCGCTTATGGTAGGACCTAACTATTACCGATAATTTATACTATCAAATGCAGTGTTAGTGAATGGTGTTCCTTTGTCATGGTTGAAGGTTGCAGGTCTTCTGCTAGGTTCTTTGATACTTTTAGGTATGTACTTGAATCTTGCTTACCTAATTAGTGGCTACTATTCTCATAGGAGATGACACACAAGATGTTGTTTTGAAGTAAGTTCATGCACACCATTCTTTTGTAGTTATACTTCAGACGAAATGACTTCAATCTTTTATGTGAGACTCATGAGTCGTTGATGAGGTCAATGATGTGTGATATTCTAGGTTCATAGGACGGCTCAAAGACTAATTACATCAAACTAGAGAGTGCTTCTTAGTTAAACATCATTTTGGGGAGCTTTATGAGGGAGTCCCCTATTCTTCTTGTATCCCCTCAACCCTACCCATGCGACATGCTCGACATCCATGTCCTACAAGGAGCGAGAGAGAGTGGGAGGAAGGGTGAGTGGAGGAATGGCGAGATGGAGATATATAGAGAGGGGAAGAGTTGAGAGAGAGAGAGAAGGTTTACGTTTTTTTGAGCGGTCAAGAGAGAAGGTTTACGTGATGATTGCTATCGAGTCGCTCAAATACATGCATTGTAGCCCGTAGAAACGCACGGGCATTCTACTAGTATTACTCAACATATGAGTAGCTCTTAACAGTTTTTATTTGGTGCATGAGGTGCGCTCCAAATTACGGATCATTTGGACATATGAGTAGCTCTCAGCAAAAAAAGACAAATTGGGTCAAAAACATACATGAACAATAAACTTTTTCACATACCCTAAATTTTTCTATTTTGGTTAGAGCTTCTCAAATGTCTAGACATTTGGAGCGCACCTCACACACCAAATTATCTTCCATGCAATTTTTTTGGAACTTTTTGAGTTTTTTTTTAATTTTCTGTTCAACGCGGGTGCAACTGAGCCTGAACACCGAATCACCGCTCTCATCCCAAGATCCCTACTTCCATGAAGACAACTTTGTGTATGATTTACTATAGGAAGATACTCTCTCCTTCCATGTATATAGGGCCTAATGTGTTTTTTAAGACCGCATTTGACTATTGACAAGATTAATAGTACATGACATATACAATGTGAAAATTATATCATTGAAAGCTCCTTTCACACACGAATTTAACGGTGTGCTTTGTGTAAGTTGCATGTCACATATTATTGTTTTAATATTTGGTCAAAGTTAGCCTCGAAAAACATATTAGACCCTATATAGATGGAAGGAGGGAGTACAAAACCTTAACACAAAAAGGTGGAAGTCAATTTATCCAACAAGTAAATGATTATATTTTAGAACCATGTGCAGCAAAAATGGTCTCGTGTAGAAGACCCTGCTAGTACGTATTAAAAATAAAAATTATGCAGCCTACATCGATCCACGTCTAACGACTAAAAAGCCTAGACATGAAGGAAAGTGTTCAAATATATTGTTCGGCTCTCTCCATCATTTAAACTTGGATGAATTTGCTTGAGCATGAATGCAATAGCAGGACCCAATTGATCTCTTGTTGCTACCTTTGAGGTCCTTTGCGCATAAAGTAAGGACATGTTTGTGACTTCCTTTTCTTTCAAGGTCCCTTATGGAGTGATATAATTTTCCTATAAATGCACCCGGAAATTTTACTTGGATGGCTACAGGGCACTCAACTAGAATTTCATTTGGCGTCAGTCGAATCAACATGAAGCGTCAGATAAAAAATGAATGCACCAGATTATCACCTCTACCTCGAACCATTCCTTCCTGAAAACATATCGTCTTCCCCCGCTGCCCTACTGCTATCGGCTAGGTCGCCTGCTGCCGCCGCTCGCAGCCGGCGGCCCTGCTGCGCCAGCCTTGCCGCCCCACCCTCTCCCAACCTCTCCCCACCGCCGTGCATGCCATCGCCTCCGGCGATCCCTCTAGCCCCGTCTGTATCCACTTTTTTCTCCGGTGAAGCCCCACCACCGCCCCCACCACCGCCGTCCACCACCGCTTCCACCCTGAACCCTAAGATGACAGCGAGCTCATTCCTTCTCTCCGGCTAGGCTATTCCTTCTCCTTCTTCTTCCTTCACTCAAAAACGAGTGACCCGAAAACAAAAATTCAGCTGACTGACGTGCATCTAAACTGTTTTATTATAAATGCGAGCTTTTGGGACCCTTCATGTCCCTACCCGTTGTATATAGAAAAGAAAAAAAGGCACCGAGAAAGAATTTCGCTCCAAGAGAATGTTCTCTTCTAAACAAGACCGACTCTGCTTCTAGCACATGCGCAAACACGAACTACAAACGGGAGTGGATTTTTCCTAACTGATTGCGCGCACAACCTGTATCCTTGCCGTCCATCCAGGGCGTTGTCCAATCAACATCCCCCACCATGTTCTTAGCTATGCAGTGTATTCCCAGGACATGTGATATACTGTTGTGTGTATATGAAGCCGTATTGCAGCAAATGTGGGGCCATGGCCGATAGATTCTCCTGACAACCAGACCCATGGCCCATGTCCTTCAGATTCGTCACGAGGGATGCGCTGCTCATTATCTATGCAAGTCTAGATACAAATTCTGTAACATTTGAAGAACTGACACGCATATGTTTAATCTGGTCAGTAATTCATAAGTCACAAAAAATGGTAGTAGTAACATTCATAAAAATGCCACTTTCTAGCAGAGTCGACAAAGGGGCAAAAAATCAGAAAAGTTCTACTGAACTTGTGATAAAGTCCATAAATTGCCTTCATAAAGTTTTGTACTATTTTCATAACCTTCAAATTCACATGTACACAAAGTTATTCAAGGATTCATACAAACTACCAGCTAGTTAAACATAAAGTTCTATTAACATCAATATGGCAAGAAAAAGCATTCTCTTTTACATACAACAATAAAGTTCTTCAGCAATTTATACAAAGAGACCGCTTTGTAGAAACAGAGTTCTTTGTAAAAAGATAAAGTCCTTCATCAATTTTCAGCAAAGGACAATCCGGACATCCAAAAAGTTCTTGTACAAATCTGCCCAAAAAAATTCAATCTATGCTGAGAACTTGGAAATAAAGCATGTCTATACAAAGGGATTTCACCTGTCAGTGCAAACAAAATAAACTGCAGCTTATTTTATCAAAGAGCTGAAAGGTAGCCTTAACACAGACAAAACTTTGTTCAGCTTGTAGTCAAATCCCAACAAACAATCAGAGAGCCTAAATTGTGCTAGCCTTTTTGTGGACACAAATCGATCAAGGTAGCCCATGCAAGTTCATCACAGAGAACAGAAGACCAATATTAAACATGGTGGATCCATGTGCTACTAGATCCATCACGCAACAATCAATATTACACTGCTGCAAATAAATCCTAATCACCTTGAACTACAAATCCATTGGCAAGCAAGAAGACGCAATCCCAACTCGTGAGCTTGAGGAGGAGGCACAAGACAACCTGTTCGTCGCCGGATCTGGTGCCAGGAGACGTCGGGAGGCTTGGTGAGTGCGGACTTCTCCGCAGCGAGCTGGGTGACGGCGAGCGAGCCGGGACACCGCGAGGCACGCCGTGGTATGGAGGAGCTAATCTGGCCGGAGGCCTCTAGATCGGGAGGGCCGCCGGCTGTGGGGGAGGGGACGGGAGGAGGACCGGCTGGATTCTCAGAGATAATGAGAGAGAGAGAGAGAGAGAATGGAGGCGTCGGGCAGTAGCCTAGGTACATATTTGATTTGTATACCGGCCAGTGAAGGAGGAATATATTTTCCAGACCTGGGTCCAGTGGGCCAGCCGGCTCGGATCCGCACGTAGCTTGTGCGGTCGCGATTGGCGTTGCGCGCGCAAAGGGTTAGGGCATCTCCAGCCGCGCCCCAGAAAGGCCTCCACAGGCGTTGTTTTTTGCACCGGCGCCGAAAAATCGGCCCAGTCGTGCCCCCAGGAGCCCGATTTTCGCCGGCTTGGGACGAAAACAGCGCCGGCGGACCCAGGCCGAACCCGGCGCGCCGGGGGACGCCCGGGGGCGCCGGAGCGAACTGTTTTGGCGCGACACAGCCGCGGGCCCGCCGCGTCAGCGACTCTACCCTCTTCTCTCCCCTTCGTCGTCCTGATCGCCTCGTTTCCCACAACGAATCAATGCCAAAGCTGCCGCACTGCCGCGCCGGTCAGCCTGCGCCATTGATGCCTCACGGGCGGCACAGTGAAGACCGGATGACGCGCGTCCCTCGCCCTCCCTCGCCCGCCACGCGTACTCACGGCGGCTCGCGCACGGGCGGCGCCTCGGCCTATATAAGACGCGCCCCAGCGCACTCGGCGACTCGCACTCTCTCGCCGTCGTCGTTCCTTCCTCTCCTCTCTCTCGCCGTCGCCAGTTCATCACACCCATGGTCGAGCGCTTCCCAGGCGATGGCGCGGCGGCGAACGGCTTCGGCCGCCACCATCTTCACGAGAACGAGGCTCGCCTCCTTTTCGAGGCCGAGTACCTGGTCCCGCCGGACATGCGGGTGCCCGGGGCGTGGAGGATCAGCGCCGGCGGCGTGCCGGTGCCCCCGATACCCACCGGTGCGGCGCGGCATGCGGAGATCCCACGCATACGCTCGTCCCTGCCGCGTGCGGCGAGGGAGGGGCCACGGTACGTCCCCGACAGCCCGCTCTGGGAGCCTTATTTCCGCCGCCGTCACGCCGAGCAGCTCGAGGCAACCAACGGCGTCAAGCCCTCCGGCAGGCTCAACGCCGTCGGCCGGCGTCGGTGGTGGGGCGTGCCCGGGCGCACGTTGGAGGCTGTCCTCGAGTACATCGAGGGCGGCAACACGCCGCGCCTCGAGTACCCCGCTCCCCCGTCCTTCACACGCCGTCGGGGAAGCTCCTGGACCCCGAGGCGCATGGAGACCGGGGGGTTCTCCTCCTCGTCCGGCGGCTCCCCCTGCCTCCACCTCCGCCCTGTCAAGCTGGAGCCCCAGGGCGCGCCTGTCAGCACGCGCACCCGCAGCTCTGGCGTCCGCATCGGCGACAACGCCTCCCCCACCGGCCGCTTCGTCCTCGTCGAGCCCAAGCCGGAGCCCGGCCTCCCCGCGGAGTACGAGGAGGTAGCCCGGCGTGGCTTCTCCCACGAGGATGCCCTACGATGGGCGCGGGACGATTACCTCCGCGACGAGATGGTCCGGCAGCGCCGGGCCCTGGAGGAGATATGTTTAAAATAGCCCGCGGTAGTTTTTCCTTTTTTTGTAAAATATGTTTAAATTTGAACGAACTCGAACGTGTTTGCGTTGTGTTTGCGCCGAATTTAAACATTTTAAAAACCCGTGGGGGGCCGCGACTGGGGGGCATCACGTCCCCAGTGCGCGGTTTAGCGCCGGTGCGCCCCAAGGGGGCGATTTTTTGCCCCTCCTGGGGGGGCCAACGACTGGAGATGCCTTAGGGCATCTCCAGCCGCGCCCCCAAGAAGGCCTCCCCAGGCGATTTTTTCGCGCCGGCGCCAAAAAACGGCCCAGTCGCGCCCCCAGGATCCCGATTTTCGCCGGCCTGGGACAGCGCCGGCGGACCCAGGCCGAACCCGGCGCGCTGGGGGCGCCCGGGGGCGCCGGGGCGAACTGTTTTGGCGCGAAACAGCCGCGGGCCTGCCGCGTTAGCGACACGGCGCCTCGTCTTCCCCCAACGGCCTCGGTTCCCGCGGGGAATCAATGCCAAGGCTGCCGCCCGTCAGCCTTGCCATTGATTCCTCACGGGCGGCGCGTCACGGGACGGCGCCCCGACGCCTCCCCTCCCTCGCACGCGTACACACGGGTGTGGCGCGGCTATATAGTCGGTGGCCTGCACTCGCTTGTGCCCACACCAGCCCCGCCCCTCGCCGCCGCCCAGCTCCTCCCTCACCCTATCTCTCCCGAGCGCCGCTGCCCAGCCCCTCCCTCTATCTCTCTACCTCTCCCGAGCCCGTCGCCATGGCGGAACGCTACCCCGGAGACGAGGTGGCGGCCAACGGCTTCGGCCGCCGTTCGCTCCGCGAACAGGAGTCCTGGCTCCTGTTCCAGGCGAACATCTCGGTGCCGCCGGACATGCGCGCCGGGCCGACGGGGTGGAGGCTCAGCGCCGGGGGAGTGCCCATTCCCTCGTTGCCCGACGCTGTGGCGAAGCCGACGTACTTCGCCGAGGAAGTCGAGGTCGTGCGCGCCTCCCTCACCGACGCCCAACTCTCCCTCCCCCAGTACGCCGCCGACAACCACGCGGCTTGGGCGACGTATTTCGAGCGCCGCCAGCAGCAGCGCTTGGCGTCCATCAACGGCGCGCCGGTGGTTGGTGGCCGGCAGAACAGCGAGGGGCGCCACCTATGGTGGGGCGTCCCCGGCCGCACACTCGAGGGCGTGATGACGTTCCTCGAGGACGGCAACGACCAGCCGTTGGCGTACCCGGCGAGGGCGGCCGCCCCGGCGCAGCACCGACGCGCCGGGCCATGGGCGCCAAGGAGGTTCGGGTCCTCCTCCTCTTCTTCCTCCTCCCGATCTTCATCGCACTCCTCCGGCACTCTGGCCCTGCTCGGCGTCAAGGCCGAGCCCGCGGCGGAGACGCTGCTCGGCCGGCGCACTCGCAGCGCCGGCATCGTCATCAACGAGGGCGGCCGGCGCGTCTACTCGTCGGCTCCTCCTCCGCGCTTCGTCAAGCCAAAGACGGAGCCGGGGCTCGCGCCGGTGAAGAAGGAGCCTGCCGCGCCGGTGACGACGGAGCTCGACAACGACGACGCGGCCCTGGAATGGGCGCGCAGGGACTCCATAGTGATGGAGAAGGAGCGCCTGGAGAAGGCGAAGGAGCGCCAGCGCGCCGCCCTGCTTCGCTTCGCGGAGCGTCGACGCGGCCGCGACGAAGGCGGAGTCGTCGTCATCTGCGACAGCGGCGATGACGACGACGATGCGCCGCCACTAGTCCGCCATGGCGACGCCGGGCAGGGGTCCAGCAGGGGCGCCCGCGTCAAGGAGGAGAAGGCCGACGACGACGATGGCGGCGACGGCGGCCAGTTTTTCCTTTAGATTAGTTTATGTATATGTGCTATGTAATGAAAATCCGCGAACTTCGCCGAAATGTGCCGAAATTTATCGTGTTTGGCCAAAATTTATCGTGTTTGGCCGAATTTTATCGTGTTTAAGCCGAACTTCGCCGAACTTCTTTTATTTTAAAACGTGCCTGGGGGCGGCCCTGGGGCCGGCAGCTGGGGACCAACTCGCCCCCAGGCCCAATTTTTGCGCCGGCTCACCCCCGGGCGGCGATTTTAGGCGCCCCCGGGGGGCCAACGGCTGGAGATGCCCTTAGGAATCACCTTATTCGACTACAAACTGTATACACAGATATGTGTTTTCAGCTTAAAATGCCATGCAGTCTATTCATCTTGTTTGCAAACCACATACACCACTACTCTGCACTCTCTACTTTCTCTACCAATATGAACAATCTAAGCAGTTAACTAAACCAACAAAAAACATCCTAGACCAGTTTTGTAAAACTTCACACTAATCTTAGAACTTCTTCCTGTTCAGCTTTTCTTCATGATGGCCGTTTCGCCGTGCAAGTGTGCGAAGATGCCAACCATGGGCGCGGTGTTGTACGTGCACGCCTCCGTTTGCATGTAGTTGTCGCGCCTGTCCCTGAACCGGTCGAGGTGGTCCGGCCCGCCGACGATGGCGCCGATGACCACGTTTGGGTTCGCCCCCCTCCGGAGGAACCAGTTGTCGTACCCCTGCATGCACCCGATGAACCTGCCGTCGCCGCGGTGGGACACGATGGACGCGCCACGGTGGTGCATCCGCCGCGGGA
>NC_041392.1:102699395-102700048 GCF_002162155.2 Triticum dicoccoides
TTGTAGGCCTGCCGCGACGTGGTCATGTCCTCGGGCCGCTGCCAGCAGTAGTGGTCGGTGTCGCCGTCGCCAACCTCGGCCCAGAGCACGTACGGCTCGGTGTGCGCCTTGACGAAGTAGTCGGTGCCCCACTTAATGGCCTCCAGCACGTGCCGCCACTCGCCGGCGGCAGTGATGTCGTCCGCGAACTCCATGGCGCTCCACGACAGCATGGTGACCGTGAACGCCATCGGCAGGCCGAACTTGACGTTGTCGCCGGCGTCATAGTACCCGCCCACGAGGTCCACGCCCTGCTGTAGGCCGTCGGCGAGGCCAGAGTGGCCGCGCCACTTGACGCGCTGGTTGTGCGGCAGGCGGCCCGATCGCTGTGCCTCGAAGTAGAGGAGGCTGCTGTGGAGCGCCTTCTTGTAGTCAAATGGCGCCGCCACCTCGCCGCCGCCAGCCGTGGTGAACGGAAGGTGCACGAGTGCGAGCACGGCACAGATGGCAAGAGACAAGAGCATTTTGATTCTTGTCGCCATGTGTGCTCTTTTGCTTTCTCTCTGGGTTTAGCTCTGTTGTGCTTCTCCCACTCCGTTCCTCCTCGTTATGTAAGAACTGATCATCATGTGCTGTCTTCTCGTTGACCATCTTTAGGCCTTGTTCGGTTAGAC
>NC_041392.1:102700192-102795447 GCF_002162155.2 Triticum dicoccoides
TGCCCTGTGGCAAGGGGATTAAACGAAGAGGGCCTTAGTGAAACCCCACATCTTAACACCAGGCGGTTTGGCGGTTAAGCTTGTCTGACTCTTAATACCAGGTGGTAATCGATGATTGTTGGGTAACATGTACGTATACCTGAGTGGGGTGGTGACGAAGAGGTACGAGCAACATGCACATGTATCTAATCTACTAGTACACAAGAATGTATGGTCAGTGGATGATTAAGAGGTAGTAACATGTATTCCCTCCGTTTCAAATTACTCGTCGCAGAAATGGATGTATCTAAAACTAAAATACATCTAGATATATCCATATCTATGACAAGTAATTCGGAAGGGAGGGCGTACCTGGGTGATAGTCAGCGACGATGAAGAGCTTGTAACATGTACCTGGTTGGTGATGGTTATTCTTCCTGTCGGTAGTGAGCTGGAGGTGGAGAATTAATGGTTTAATTATAATCTATAATATATATGGAGGTAGACTAATTAGAAAACTCTGGATAAAATAACAATCCTAGCTAGGCAGTGTTGACTTGCGTCGTGCACCAGCAACCGTGTGGATGCCTATGGATAATGCATTGCACATTCTAAGTTCAGATGTAGACTATGTTTTGGTCAACATCAATGCAAGTCTAGGCTGGATGTTACTCGTTCATGTTGCTCGAATGAGTATAACAGAATTGTAAGGCAAAAGAGAGCGTGCGTTGCAACCTGTTTCCCGAACTGGGAACATATGCACTTCTAATACCTTTTTTCTATCAAAATATTATGAGCGACACCGTTGTCTTAATTTCCGTAAATTGTTTTGGATTGAGAACCTTGCAGAGCTATAGGCTAGCAAGTTCCAAGAAGCTAATCAGGATGTAAAATTGTATTGTGGGGAACTAACTGATCGATAATACTACACACACAGAAAAAAGAGACGGACTTTCACGGACTAGGCTGCATGCTCTACTCTAACTGGACCCTCCTAATTTTCACTGGTGGGCCCACCTCACTTAACCAAATATCAACCTATCAATTTCTAATTACCTTGTAATCCCCCCGTAATTAAAGCCCCGTGTATCTAGCTTTGCCCCTAATTGAGGTGGTGTTTGGTTCTCTAGTCCTAGGATTTTTTTCTAGTCTCAACTAAAAAGTCCCTAATCCCTAAAAAGTCCCTCCCTGTTTGTTTCCAGAGACTAAAAAGTCCCTAGTCCCTTCCTAGAGACTATTAAATGATCATGTTGGCCCTAGCATATAGAAAAATAACAATCAAACAACACCATGGGGTGGCGGGCCAATGGGTGCATGGAGGGGCATTGTTGAAAAAGTCTTAAAAAGTCCTAAAAAGACTCTTCTTTAGAGTCTTCTTCATTTAGTTCCAAATGACTAGTTTAGTCCTTAAAAAGTCCCTCTCGTTTGGTAAAAAAGTCTCTAAGAGGGACTTTTTTTAGTCTCTACATAAAACAGTCCCTGAAAACAAACACCCCCTGATATACTGAAAAAATATCTTTTACGAGCTAATTTCTAGGTTGGCATGTCAATTCTCTTGCAAGAAATTTCATAGGTGATGGTATGTTTTGCCCATTTGGGTATTGTCTGAAGTAATAAGAGATCTTGTAGCGTCAACAAGGTGTTATTGTCACTGAATTTACACCAACGAAACGTGCATCACGTATGTAAAACTACTAATCAACTGTTGCATGTCTGTCACGTGCAGCCGGTCCACGGATGTCGCATCCTAGCACAACATCGAGGGTAGGTGAGTGGAATCCAGCTCCTGTTATTAGTCTCTGGTTGACCAAGCTAAATGAATATGCCGGGAATGACAGCCAAATATTATAATGTTAGTGCACCAGACGATAAGGAAAAACTACCCTCCCTGCGTCGTCTCCTCGAGGCGACTTGGGGGAAACCCTAGCTGCCACCGCCGCGCCCCCTCCTTCCTCTCCGCCGCCGCCTGAGGTGTGCTCTGGCGCGCGCGCTCAACACCTATGAAGTGGTGGCGGGGATTCGGCGGCTACACGACTCGTGAAGGGCCTCGGCACGCGGGGCGGCCGCCCCGGCAGGTGAGGGTGGGGTGGCCCTGGCAGCGGGTCGCCCTGCTGGTGCGGGCTAGGCGCCTCCTCGGTCTCGCGGGTGACGAGGAGGTGGCGGTCGTAGGTCGCTGGTGTGCATCCCTCCCCGCAGGGTATGGCACTGATGAAGCACATCCCCTCCGCCCCGATATGCTCCTTCCTTCGCTGGATCTGGGTCTTGGTGGCTCAGGCCGCTGCTCCCGGTTGCTGGCTGCGCGGATCTCGTCGGGCAGGGTTGGATCCGGGGGAAACCCCTGGCCGGCGTGGCGGTCACACCAAAGGCGACGCCTTGGGCGCCGTTCCCCTCCTTGGAGGCTGTGGTGTGGATCCTCCCCCCTCCTTCCGTCCCCTGCTAGGTGAAAGCCTAGGTCCTCTGCTTCAGGCAGCGACGGCACATCCGTGTCGTGTTCCTTCTTGGAGGCTCCATCCGGGGATTGCAGGGGCGGCGAGAGAGTTTGGTTGTGGATGTGATGGTGGTGGGAGACAGCTTGGTTTGGTTTCTTCATTATTTCTTCATAGGCTGTTGGCTGGAGGGTCCCTGTCAAGGTTGCCGGAGGGTCGATGCCCACGAGCTTGGGCAAGAGGGGATCGGGTTCCCCTCTATGGTGACAACGATATACCATTTGGTGGGAGCATTGTGCTCCGGTGAATCCAGCGCTGGCCTTTGATCTACTTATCGTTGTTTCCCTTGCTTCAGCCACTGTGGCCGGCAGCTCTTGCCCTTTGGTGTGGCTGAGCCACAGACGACGATGGTGCTTGTAAGTAGTGTGCCCCGTGCTTGCGATTCTGCTCTAGTTTCTTCTCCCTACAGCTTGGATACCATCCATTTGGGTTCTGGGGTGAACCGAGCTGTCGTCTGCCGGTGCGGCATCCTTTGAGCCAGGATGAAGGGGTAGGGGCCCTTTGCAAAGGCAGTAACAGATGGTGGTCTGGTCCATGGCTGGCTCCGAGGGTGGCTGTGATCACGAAGCTTGCGCGGTGGTGCATTCCTCCCAAGACCCTAGTTTAGTTCTGATGGTGTAGGTCATCCAGTAGGGTGTTGGTAGCAGCGTGGTGATGCATTGGCTCTCTCTGCTGCTGCCTTTGAGTTGTTTTTCTTGAGTTCCTTGTATCCGTCACTCTATTTTTTTTCCTTTACTTTTCGTTATAAGCGATTGACCTTGTAATCTTGGCCGGTTGATGGCATTGTTAATTCAAAGCCGGGCTCTTCTTAAGCCTTCGTTCTAAAAAAACGAAAAGACCTTGCTCATTGTACGTAAGTGTCATGGTACCATCTTAATCCTGTCATTTGATATGCAGATTAGCACGTTAAGCCGATGGTACTTCATAAGGTTTAGGTGATTCGGAGATCCCTGAAATTTTATTCAAACAGGTGACATAGAAGGTAGACATGTACGTTGCTTCTAAAATTGAAACAAAAAAGGGAATACTTGATCGTGCAAATTCGTTTACATTGTTCGGAGGCCCCTGCGTCGCTCTCGCGCGAGCGACACGGGAGGCAAACCACGCCTGCTGCCAGAGAACTCCCTTCTCCACCGTCTCCTCCATCGCTGCCGCCAGGACGCGTCGTGGGGCAAAGCCCACATACCAGCTGTGCCGGCGGCGTTTCTCCTCTTGCGATAGTCCCCATGGCTGGCTCGTGCGGGCATCACCATGAGGGTCGACGAGTAGCGAGCGGCGGGGCGTGGCCCTGCATGCGGGGCGGCGGTGTGCCTCCTTGCTGGCCATGGGTTTTTGGAACGGCGACCCCAGGACAAGGTATGGCGGCCAGGAGTGGCAATTGGTGGCGGCGGATCTAGGATTCTGCCCAGATCTGGTTGCAGCAGCCTCGGCCGGCGAATCTGGTGGTGGCTTGCTAGTCACTCATATGGCAGGTCAAACATGGTTGACCATGGGGCGGCGCGCGAGGGATTTGGGACCTAGTGCCCGGATCTGATGGTCGAGGCAGCCGTTGTCGTTGTATGGGCGATGACAACGACTGGTGCGGCGGTGGGTGCTGCCTATAACGCAGCCTAAGAGTTGTGTATTTGTCATATTGATGCCGTCTTGTAACATAGGTTTAGCGGCTATTTGGTGGAGTTATTGTCGAGAGGCATGCGTCCTCAGTTTTTCTTTTCACTTTACTTCCGAGTTGATGTTGTTCGGCTACTGGATTTTGCATTCGTAATAATATATGGTTGCATGCATCGTCCTGCTGCAGAGACACCGGGTGTTATCCTCCTTTTCAGAAAAATGTGCTTTTGTGTAGCTTGCTCATTGACCATTGAGCTTGTTCATAGTTTGAAATACTTGATTGCCTGCTTAAAAAGGGGGTAACAGGTGCGATGTGGAGTTTATATATGTCAACTTCCCTTGCACCCATATCTGTCCGCAAGAAATTCAAAAGCGTGGTGCTTTGAACTTTGAACACCGACTCTGGCAGCTATATGCAATGTGTGTGCATATTTATTGCCGCAAAGTAAATGAATAATTGTATGTATATTAAGAATTTCAGATGGAGCGGATGGTTGAACCGGAATCAAGACATAAACTAGTGGTGAAACATTTGAGGGGACATTATTTTTAGTCAATTGTTACATTTTCCAATAAAAGATGATATATTCATATTAAGTACAATTGAGTCAGTTTTACATAATAAACATCATTTAGTTTAACCATGTCGATGCAATTAGTGTATCTCGCCGATATACGTTCTGTACAGTTAGCATATCATTGGTGCATCTCGGCCGAGAGATGCGAGCATTTTGATTCCTCTCGCCATGTGTGCGCCTCTGCTTTCTCTGGGGTTGCTTTCTCCGGGTTTAGCTCTGTTATGCTTCTCATGTTCCTTTCTTCCTCGTTATTTAAGACCTGACCATCATGTGTTGTCTCCCCCATTTATGATGTTTAGTCAAACCCCACATCCTAATACCAGGCGGTTTGACAGTTAAGCTTGGCTGTCTCTTAATACCATGTGGTAATCAATGCTTACTGGATCCAACAGCTGGATCTAGTACAAAAGAATGTTGGGTAACATGTACCTGGGTGGTGTCATTGGACGATGAAGATGTAGTAACATGTACACCTGGTTGAAGGTCGTTGGTGATGGTTCTTCTGCTGTCGCTAGTGAGCTGAGGTGAAGAATTATTTGTTTAATGAAGATAATGGAGGTAGACTAATTAGAAAACCAAGAATGATATAACAGTGCTAGCTAGGAAGGGTTGACTTGCGTCGTACACTAACCATGTGGCGTGACGAGGCATATGCATTGCACGTTCTAAGTTTAGATTTAGAGCATGTTTTGGTTAACATAATGGCAAGCCAAGGCTGGATGTTACTTGTTCATGTTTCTCCAACAGAACAACAGAATGGTGAGGCAAAAGAGAGCGTGCGATTCAACTTGTTTCTGAACAAGGAACATATCCAGTGATACCACACCCTTTACATGATATCATGATACCATCGTACGATGACACATGTAACGTTCGAATTGAATTTATGCCTAAGATTTGTTTCCACAATCTGACAAAAATTCAAACCCAAATTGAATCCAATATAGAGGTAACATTGTATGTGGCTGGCGATGGTGATTATTTCTGTCGGTAAAGAGCTGAACATGGAGTATTAATAGTTTAATTAAAATATAATATATTAAGGTACTGCACATTCTATGTTCAGACGTTAAGCATGTTTTGATTGAGTGTAGATGCAAGTCTAATTTTTGTGTTGCTAGAATGAGAACAACATATTTGTAAGTCAGAAGAGAAGTGTCACTATTGTAGAAATGCCTAACAGTTTCGGGCACGAAAAACCTAGCAATGATGGGCAAGACTCTCGGGGGCGCACCCCATCAATAGCGCCCGCGCCCGCCACTGATCATATACTTATCTGTGGCGGGCATCCGACTGCGCCCGTCACAGTTATCTTATGACAGCCAGAAAAAAAATGCTGTCATGGCAGCATTTTTAGGTGCCGTTGCAACTTTTTTCAATTTAGCAATACTTTTTTAATTTTAGCAATAATATCAATACCCTAAAATCATAAATAGCATACTTTAAATACACACTTTATCTTAACAACTCTCTGATGTTTAATACTTTCACATTACAATATAATAAGTGCATACAAATGGGAGAGGCGTTTTGGCTCCCCAGAGCACAGCAGGCTCCCGCGTGAATAGTAACACGAAAATAAAAAGTAAATATTTCCAAAAAATTCTAAATCTTTTGTGAATGTTCGTGTCAGTGTCACGAGCATGCTTGACAGTTTTTATGTGAAACGGCGCATTAATGTTTCGTCGGTGAAAAAAAAACAAATTTTCATGCTGACCGTGAACGCCATTGACCGTGACCGTGCAAGAGTGCAAGCACGGCACAGATGGCAAGAGACAAGAGCATTTTGATTCTTGTCGCCATGTGTGCTCTTTCTGCTTTCTCTCTGGGTTTAGCTCTGTTGTGCTTCTCCTACTCCTTTCGTCCTCGTTATATAAGAACTGATCATCATGTGTTGTTTCCCCGTTGACCATCTTTACTGAATCCCCACATCTTAACACTAGGTGGTTTGACAGTTAAGCTTGTCTGAATCTTAACATACCATATGGTAATCACTGATTACTGGATCCAACAGCCGGATCTAGCTAGTATGTACTACTCCCTCCGTTCGAAATTATTTATCGCAAAAATAGATGTATCAAGATGTATTTTAGTTCTAGATATATCCATTTCCGAGACAAGTAATTCCTAACGGAAGGAGTACTATAAAAGATTGTTGGGTAACATGTATACCTGGGTGATGACGAAGAGGTACGAGCAACATGCATGTATCTAGTACACAAGAATGTATGGTCAGTGGATGATTAAGAGGTAGTAACATGTACCTGGGCGATAGTCAGTGGACGTACGATGAAGAGCTTGTAACATGTACCTGGTTGGTGATGGTTATTCTTCCTGTCGGTACTGAGCTGGAGGTGGAAAATTAATGCTTTAATTAAGATCTATACTATATATGGAGGTAGACTACTTAGAAAACACTGGATAAAATAACAATGCTAGCTAGGGAGGGTTGACTTGCGGCGTGCGCCAACAACCGTGTGTATGCATATGCATAATGCATTGCACATTCTAAGTTCAGATGTAGACTATGTTTTAGGGGCATCGTTTGCGGAAAACCACCAGGTCACTAATATTTTGCAAAAATCATCGTAAATTCGGTAAATATTTTGCAAATAGCACTGATCAAGTGATTTGCCTCATTTGATTACTTTCTGACAAGTAGGACCAGATTGTAAGGAGCTGACTTGGTAAAATTTTAACAGACACACCCCTGAATTGTAAAAAGAAAAAGCAATCAGACCCTCCTCCTCCCCCCCTGCCTCGATCCCGTCTGGATCAGGAGAGGCCCTGAGCTGCCCAACCCCCGTGCCACCCCGTGCGTCGCGGCCCTCTTTCTCCTTACCCGCCGCTCCCGCCCGATGACACGGGCGTGCGTGTGGTCCATGCGGCGCGCAGCAAGGCCAAGGATGTCGGCCGCACTGTGGATGCGCTAGGGATCCTCGAGCGTGTCGGCCGCGCTGGGGATGCCGGCGATGAGAGAGACGCCAAGGAAGTCGTGCAGGATGAGCTGTGTCTGCATCTGGCCGCGAGCGGGCGAGCTCCAGAGCATATCAATCTTCCCTTGTTCTCTTCTAAGTACTTTCTATTGATTTGAACCACGCACGTGTGTGCACACTGATGCGCACTTGTTGAAGCTCCTGGTCGGCCGCAATCTCGGCTCGCGCTGCTTGCTGGAGCATCATCTCCCGGTCAAACCCAAGCCGCTCCGGCTGAGACGGGTGGCAGTGCAGCTTCCTGTTCTATTGCCTCGTCGCCGGCGAGCAAGGGCAGAGGCTAGGGCTGGATGGACAAGCGCCGGTGAGCCTCCCGGTGGCCACGCTCCACAAGTTTGCCGCCGTCGTCGAGCTGCAGATCGCATAATTGTGCGGGATAAGCGGTACACCTCCAGCGCGCACTGGTTCACGACCGTGCTGCGGGGTTCCTCGAGGACGAGTTCCACGGCGGGGTACCGGTGCTCGGGCGCGCGACGGTAGTTGACGGAAACGACCACGGCGGCCGGCTCACTGCAGAAGCGGCGGCACATCGCGTCTGGGGTCATGGATGCTGCAGAGAGCAGGAGACGAGAGAAGGAGGGGATGTGCGGCTCGGTCTGTCACGCCCCGAGACCGGGCCTAGCCGAGACATCCGCCGCGCGCCTATAGACCAGAGGCCTATAGTCACGCAAGGCGTGATAAAGCAGACATTAATCAATAGTGGATCACAAAAGCTCATATATTAACTATACAAATTCCTTTACATTTACAGATAGTCAAAATAAATGCTATTCTTTAGTCGTTTCCCACCTATTGGTCCAACCTATTATTCGACGACATCTTCTCAGCATGCTTAAGTTACATTGTCTGCATCTAGAAAACAACAGAGAAAGCAAGGGTGAGTACGACAAGTCATACTCAGCAAGTAGGTACTTCACTATTCAACAAGAGTAGAATTTAAAGATATTGATACAGTAACAACGGGTTGACTGTATCTAAAGAAGCATAAATAACGTGACAAATTGCTGGGGCCAATTTCATTGGAAATAGGTAAAAGAACATCATAACCGGATATAATGAAAATGGACCAAGAAATTATTGGCATCACACATGACCGCAAGCTTCCCAACCCGGGAGTCACAGGGGTAAAATTTCACACTTTTACGCTCTTAAGAGGGGTACTCCGACGTCGACAGCCTCGACTAGAACCACACAGGTTCTAGAAGAGCAGAGCTCTTGTATCCACTAAGACCCAGACGCCTGGACCTACTGATGTCGGTCGCTCCTATGGATCCATCACCGACACGTTCCTGAACAAGGTTCGTCCTTAGCGGAGAACTCAGACAGTCCCATACCTGAACTGTGACCGGTACAATATGTTTGCCTTCGTGACACCAATATAGATGGATATATGTTTGAATCAATGATAGGATCACTGAAATATTAGTTAAAGACAATACACTCATGACTTTTCATGAGTTCCTCCAAAATACTCTGATTCCGTCAACAAATGGATTATGAGGAAAACACATCCCTCTCTCAAGGATCAACACATGATCAACAAGGATCAAGGTGCAATAATATTACTAGATAATCAAGGAAGACAACAATAAGGCGAGATCAAGGAGTTTAGCAAAGCAGCTACTTGCCTAGATATTAGAAATTATTCTTCATGGCATCAGATAAATATTTGCTCCGATCGACCGCCGATATATAACGCCGCATCAGTTATCATAGTATATTTATGTTCTACACATAGCATATACAACTTGACGATTATCCCTTCTATGCAGTGGATGCAGCATCTCCTCCTCGCTCTGCCCTCTCATCTGAACTCAGGTTCTATGCGTCTCTCTCCTTCTCCCAATAGTGTGTGAGGTGCGAAGTGAGCAGCAGCAGCAAACAACTATATATAGGGAGCGAGCACAGTCTAAGCACACTCAAATATCTAGCCGCAGTGACCCTTTGGCCCTTGACCCGTCAGGTTGACCTTTCGAGTTGTGTAAAACTCACTAGCCGTGGCCCCTTCTAGTGAAGAAAAGCGACTGCCCTTGAATCTGGCCGTGCATCAACTTCCACGTAAACCACGTGAGCTTCCTAGCCATTCATGTGCTGCCAGCACATGCATGCATCTGCCCACGTTTGCTTCCATTCCTCTCCTGTACATGTAGTAGGTTCACTAGAGTTTTCTCAGCACCTGACACATGCATGCATATCCTCTATAACCAAGCCACGTTGCCTCTTCCTCATGAATACATGCATGTACCTAGTTGATTTGGAGCACTAGTACTAGGAAATATCCACCAAGTATCATTTCTACCTGACCCAATTCCATCTAGTCTAATTCCGTGTTAACTCCCTTAATTATCTAGATTATACTACCATCTATTACCACATACAAACACCACCATGTGAGTGCAAGGATGCTAGACTCACGTGCACAAATGCACACCTTATCTGATTGTGTGGTTATTCCATCTAATTTTTATTGCAGGGAGAAAAATACATGTCTATTATATTTCTTTGAAACAGTGCTCAATCATTTATTTAAACAAATAATACAGATTGAATTATTCATCTTAACTTAAGAACATAAAATAATAACCCTAAAAATCTGGGTTATTACATCCTTCCCCCCTTATAAGAATTTCGTCCTCGAAATTCAACACTAACATCTTTTTCTTGGGAGTCAAATTCCCTCCAATCATATTTGGGACAATTTATTTGATGCATGCTCAATAATTACTTAGAAATAATGCAACCAAGATTTGCAATATTTTCTACAATTCATAGATATATCTGCTATAACATAAGATTTTTTTTGAAAGAATTGACAGTGGGAGAGCACTCCCACTGTGATTTATATATATCTATATAAATGGGGTGTTTACATAGACATATACAACGCCAAACACAACCAACCAACCACCACCCCTCCCATGGCTTAGGGGAGAGGCAAACTACCAGTCCTCCACGGGGGGAACCAAGAGAGAAAAGAGCCAACAAGGATCAACCTAGAGTGTTACAAAGGTTTACAAATGAGCCTCTATGGGCCTCCTTGATTCTATATTGTAGCTGACCCAGGTCGTTTTTGAAGCGTGACAGCCAGGACCCAATGGTAGGGTCAACTCCTCGGAAGTGCTTGTTATTCCTCTCCTTCCATATGCTCCACGCAGCAGTGAGAAAAACTTCCATGAAGAATGGGTCAGGCCACGAGTCTCTGTTTAATCTGATGGTATTGAGACGGTTATCAAAAGTGGGCCAATGAATGCTAAGCTTGGTCCAGCAGATCTTGCTAAAATCACAAGTGAAGATCATTTGGTCCACCGTTTCTTCAATTGGCAGCCCGCAAAGAAGGCAATTAAAATCGTCACCAATGTTGTAGTGCCTCCGTTTCAAAAATGCTATAACATAAGTTGGTAACACTAAACATTTTATTTGGTAAGGTCATTAACAAACATTAACAAAAATGATAGATGGTGATATAGCAATTGTCCCATTACTAGATAAATATCACCAGTTGTCTTAAACAAGAAAATATACACAAATAACAAGTCATGAGTTAACAAAATGTCTATTCATTTCCCATGCATCCTCAAATTTCACCAATAATATGTACGCTATATTTTTATTTGCCTGGATACTTGTCAACAATATTAATGAGTAACAACACACAAACTAGTTAAGACAAGATATGAAAATAAAATCTTCATACCTGTCACACAACATAAATATATTCGATGATCTACCCGTTTATCCCAACACAACCTACACCTGGCTCTGATACCACTTTAACTGTCACGCCCCAAGACCGAGCCTAGGCGAGACAGCCGCCGCGCGCCTATAGACCAGAGGCCTATAGTCACGCAAGGCGTGATAAAGCAGGCATTAACCAATAATGGATCACAAAAGTTCATATATTAACTATACAAATTCCTTTACATTTACAGATAGCCAAAATAAATGATATTCTCTAGTCGTTTCCCACCCATTGGTCCAACCTATTATTCGACGACATCTTCTCGGCATGCTTAAGTTACATTGTCTGCATCTAGAAAACAACAGAGAAAGCAAGGGTGAGTACGACAAGTCATACTCAGCAAGTAGGTACTTCACTATTCAACAAGAGTAGAATTTAAGGATATTGATACAGTAACAATGGGTTGACTATATCTAAAGGAGCACAAATAACGTGACAAATTGTTGGAGCCAATTTAATTGAAAATAGGTAAAAGAACAACATAACCGGATATAATGAAAATGGACCAAGAAATTATTGGCGTCACACATGACCGCAAGCTTCCTAACCCGGGAGTCACAGGGGTGAAATTTCACACTTTTACGCTCTTAAGAGGGATACTCCGACGTCGACAGCCTCGACTACAACCACACAGGCTCTAGTAGAGCAGAGCTCTAGTGCTCACTAAGACTCGGACACCTGGACATACTGATGTCGATCGCTCCTACGGATCCATCACCGACATGTTCCCGAACAAGGTCCGTCCTTAGCGGAGAACTCAGACAGTCCCATGCCTGAACTGTGACCGGTACAATACGTTTGCCGTCGTGACACCAATATAGATAGACAGAATATGACATGTGGCTGGATCAGCTATAGGATCACTGAAATATCAGTCAAGACAATAAACCCATGCCTTTACATGAGTTCCTCTCATATCAGACATTCCATCAACAAATGGATGCATCAAGGACAACATGTCCTTCAACAAATGGATTATCAAGGACAACATGTCCTTCTCAAATAAAACAGGAATCAACAGAGGATAAATAAGATTGAAGGTGCAACAATATAATTAGATACTCAAGGGAGACAACAATAAGGCATGATCAGGGAGTTTAGCAAAGCAGCTACTTGCCTAGATATTAGAAATTATTCTTCATGGCATCAGATAAATATTTCCTCCGATCGACCGCCGGTATATAATGCCGCATCAGTTATCATAGTATATTTATATTCAACACATAGCATATACAGCTCAATTATCCCTTCTATGCAGTGGATGCAGCATCTCCTCCTCGCTCTGCCCTCTCATCTGAACTCAGGTTCTATGCGTCTCTCTCCTTCTCCCAATAGTGTGTGAGGTGCGAAGTGAGCAGCAACAGCAAACAACTATATATAGGGAGCGAACACAGTCTAAGCACACCCAAATATCTAGCCGCAGTGACCCTTTGGCCCTTGACCCTTCAGGTTGACCTTTCGAGTTGTGTAAAACTCACTAGCCGTGGCCCCTTCTAGTGAAGAAAAGCGATTGCCCTTGAATCTGGCCATGCATCAACTTCCACGTAAACCACCTGAGCTTCCTAGCCATTCATGTGCTGCCAGCACATGCATGCATCTGCCCACGTTTGCTTCCATTCCTCTCCTGTACGTGTAGTTGGTTCACTAGAGTTTTACACGGTCTGCAGCAGGCGGCGAGTGCGGCGTGGTGGTGGAGATGAAAGGTGGCGGCACGGTGGCTCGCCGGTGAGGCAGCATGCCGCCGGCTGAGCGGGCGGAGCGGCCACGGAGGCGTCCTGCAGGCAGCGAACGGGGGGAAGGGTTGATTGCTTTTTTCCTTTTAGATCTAAGGGTGTGTGTGTAAATGTTATGCCAAGTCAGCTCCTTACAATCTGGTCTCACTTATCAGAAAGTGATCAAATGAGCTAAATCACCTGATCAGTGCTATTTGCAAAATGTTTACCGAATCCGCGGTGATTTTTACAAAAGATTAGTGACCTGGTGATTTTCCGCAAACGATGCCTCAAATGTAGTGGTTTTTTGCAATTCACTTTAGAGGCAAGCATAGGCTAGATGTTACTTGTTCATGTTGCTCCGACGAGAACAACAGAATTGTAAGGCAAAAGAGAGTGTGAGATGCAACCTGTTTCCCGAACAGGGAACATATGCACTCCCAGTACATTTTTCTATCAAAATATTACGAGCGACACCATTGTCTTATTTTCAGTAGATTGTTTTGGATTGAGAACCTTGCAGAGCTATTGGCTAGCAAGTTCCACGAAGCTAATCAGGATGTGAATTTGTATGGTGGGAAACTAACTGAAAAAACAACTTTTACGAGCTAATTTCTAGATTGGCATGTCAATCCTGTTGCAAGAAATTTCATTGGCGAGGACATGTTTTGGCCATTTGGGTATTGCCTGAAGTAATTAGAGATCTTGTAGCCCCAACAAAGTATTATTATCACTGAATTTACACCAATGACAGGCGCATCACGTATGTAAAATTACTAATTGATTGCTGCATCTCTGTCGCGTGCAGCCGGTCCATGGATGTCTCATCCTAGCACAACATCCAGGGCTAGGTGAGTGGAATCCAGCTCTGTTATTAGTCCCTGCTTGACCAGGCTAAATGAATATACAGGGAATGATAGCCAAATATTATAATGTTAGTGCAACAGACGACAAGACCTTGCTCACTGTACGTAAGCGTCATGGTACCAGCTTAATCCTGTCATTTGATATGCAGATTAGCAGGTTAAGCCTTTGGTACTTTAGGGTTTAGGTGATTCGGAGATCCCTGAAATTTTATACAAACATGTGACACAGAATGTAGACATGTAAGTTGCTTCTGAAATTGAAACAAAAAAGGGAATACTTGATCCTGCAAATTCGATTATATTGTTCGGAGGGAAACCACGTCTGCCGCCACATAACTCCCTTCTCCACTGTCTCCTCCGTCGCAGCTCCCAGGACGCGTCATCGGGCAAAGCCCACATGCCAGCGCTGCCGGCGGTGTTTCTCCTCTCGCGATATGTTTTCCCATGGCTGGCTCGTGCGGGCATCACCGTAAGGGTCGAGCGCAGGCGGCGGCGCGTGGCCTTGCGTGCGGGACGGCGGTGTGCCTCCTTGCTAGCCATGGGTTTCTGGAGCGGCGACCCAGGACAAGGTATGGCGGCCAGGAGTGGCAAGTGGAGGCGACGGATTTGGGATTCTGCCCAGATCTCGTCGCGGCGGCCCCGGCCGACGGATCTGGTGGTGGCTTGCTAGTCAGTGAGACGGTAGGTCGAACGCTGTTGACCATGGGGCGGCGCGCGAGGGATTTGGGACCTAGTGCCCGGATTAGACGGTCGAGGCGGCCGTTGCCGTTGTATGGGCGACGACAATGACTGGTGCGGTGGTGGGTGCTCCCTATAACACAGCCTAAGAGTTGTGTATTTGTCGTATTGATGCCGTCTTGTAACATAGGGTTAGTGGCTATTTGGTGGACTTACTGTCGAGAGGCACGCGGCCTCGGTTTTTCCTTTCGCTTTACTTCCGGGTCGATGTTGTTCGTCTACTGCATTTTGCATTCTTAATAATATAAGGTTGCATGCATCGTCCTGATGCAGAGGCCGGGGGTTATCCTCCTTTCCAAAAAATATGCTTTTGTGTAGCTTTCTCATTGACCATTGAGCTTGTTCATAGCTTGAAATACTTGATTGCCTGCTTAAAAAAGGGGGTAACAGGTGCGGTGTGGAGTTTATACATGTCAACTTCCCTTGTACCCATATCTGTCCATAAGAAATTCATAAGCGTGGTGGTCTGAACTTTGAACACCTACTCTGCCAGCTATATGCAATGTGTATGCATATTCATTGCCGCAAAATAATTGAATAATTGTGTGTATATTTAGAATTTCAGATGGAGCGGATGGTTGAACCTGGAATCAAGACATAAACTAGTGGTGAAACATTTGAGGGGAAATTATTTTTAGTCAATTGTTACATTTTCCAATAAAAGATGATATATTCATATTAAGTACAATTGAGTCAGTTTTACAGAACAAATATCATTTAGTTTAACCATGTCGATGCAATTAGCGCATCTGACCGATATACGTTCTGTACAATTAGCATATCTTTGGTGCACCTCGGGCGAGAGATGTGAGCATTTTGATTCCTCTCGCCATGTCTGCTTTCTTTGGGGTTGCTTTCTCCGGGTTTAGCTCTGTTATGCTTCTCATGTTCCTTTCTTCCTTGTTATATAAGACATGATCATCATGTGTTGTCTCCCACGTTGATGATATTTAGTCAAACCCCACATTGTAATACCAGGCGGTTTGGCGGTTAAGCTTGTATGTCTCTTAATACCATGTGGTAATCAATGATTACTGGATCCAATAGCCGGATCTAGTACAAAAGAATGTTGGGTAACAGGTACCTGGGTGGTGTCATTGTACGATGAAAATGTAGTAACATGTACACCTGGTTGAAGGTTGGTGATGATTCTTCTACTGTCGGTAGTGAGCTGAGGTGAAGAATTATTTGTTTAATGAAGATAATGTAGGTAGACTAATTAGAAAACCCAGAATGATATAACTGTGCTAGCTAGGAAGGGTTGACTTGCGTCTTACACTAACGACCATGTGGCATGACGAGGCATATGCATTGCACGTTCTAAGTTTAGATTTAGAGCATGTTTTAGTTAACATAATGGCAAGCCAAGGCTGGATGGTACTTGTTCATGTTTCTGCAACAGAACAGCAGAATGGTGAGGCAAAAGAGAGCGTGCGATTCAACTTGTTTCTGAACAAGGAACATATCTAGTGATACCACACCCTTTACATGATATCGTGATACCATCGTACGATGACACATGTAACGTTGGAATTGAATTTATGCCTAAGATTTGTTTCCACAATCGGACAAAAATTCAAACCCAAATTGAATCCAATATAGAGGTAACATTGTATGTGGCTGGCGATGATGATTATTTCTGTCGATAATGAGCTGAACATGGAGTGTTAATAGTTTAATTAAAATATAGTATATGAAGGTAGACTAACTAGAAAAGTCGCAATAAAATAAGAAAGCTGCCCAGGGTTGACTTGCATCCTGCATCAACAACTATGTGGGTGCATATGCACTGCACATTTGATGTTCAGACGTTAAGCATGTTTTGATTGAGTGAAGATGCAAGTCTAACTTTTGTGTTGCTAGAATGAGAACAACATAGTTGTAAGTCAGAAGAGAAGTGTCACTACTGTAGAGGAATGCCTAACAGTGGCGGGCGTGAAAAATGTAACAGTGGCGGGCAAGACTCTCAGGGGCACACCTGATCAGTAGCGCCTGCGCCCGCCACTGATCATATACTTATCTGTGGCGGTCATCCGACTTCGCCCGTCATAGTTATCTTATGACAGCCAGAAAAAAACCCGGCTGTTATAGCAGCATTTTTAGGTGCCGTTGCAACTTTTTTCAATTTAGCAATATACTATCAGTACCCTAAAATTATAAATAGCATACTTTAAATACACACTTTATCTTAACAACTCTCTGATGTTTAATACTTACACATTACAATATAATAAGTGCATACAAACGGGAGAGGTGTTTTGGCTCCCGGGAGCACAGGCTCTCGCATGAATAGTAACACAAAAATAAAAAGTAAATATTTTAAAAAAATTCTAAATTTTTATGTGGATGTTCGTGTTAGTGTCACGAGCATGCTTGACAGTTTTCATGTGAAATGGCTCATCAGTGCTTCGTCGGTGAAAAAAACAAATTTTCATGGTGACCGTGAACGCCATCGACCGTGACCGTGACCGTGCACGAGTGCAAGCATGGCACATATGGCAAGAGACAAGAGCATTTTGATTCTTGTCGCCATGTGTGCTCTTCTGCTTTCTCTCTGGGTTTAGGTCTGTTGTGCTTCTCTTGCCCCTTTCATCCTCGTTATATAAGAACTGATCATCATGTGATGTCTCCTCCGTTGACCATCTTTAGTGAATCCCCACATCTTAATATCAGGCGGTTTGGCGGTTACGCTTGTCTGAATCTTAATATACCAGGTGATAATCACTGATTACTGGATCCAACAGCCCGATCTAGCTAGTACGTACTCCCTCCATTTTTATTTACTCTATATATTAGAGTTGACTAAAGTCAAACTTCATATTGTTTGATCAAGTTTATAGAAAAAAATATAAATATTTACCATAACAAATCTATATGATGCGAAAGTACATTAAATAATGAATCTAATGATATTGATTTATTATTTTAAATGCTAATATTTTTGTCTATAAACTTTGTCAAAGTTTACAAAGCTTGACTTTGACCAAAACTAATATGCGGAGTAAATAAAAATGGAGGGAGTACAATAAAAGATTGTTGGGTAACATGTATACCTGGGTGATGACGTAGAGGTACGAGCAACATGCATGTATCTAGTACACAAGAATGTATGGTCACTGGAGTGGATGATTAAGAGGTAGTAACATGTACCTGGGTGATAGTCAGTGGACGATGAAGAGCTTGTAACATGTACTTGGTTGGTGATGGTTATTCTTCCTGTCCGTAGTGAGCTGGAGGTGGAGAATTGATGGTTTAATTATGATCTATACTATATATGGAGGTAGACTAATTAGAAAACTCTGGATAAAATAACAATGCCAGCTAGGCAGGGTTGACTTGCGTCGTGCACCAACAACCGTGTGGATGCATATGCATAATGCATTGCATATTCTAAGTTCAGATGTAGACTATGTTTTGGTCAACATAGAGGCAAGTATAGGCTAGATGTTACTTGTTCATGTTGCTCCAACAAGAACAGCAGAATTGTAAGGCAAAAGAGTGTGAGATGCAACCTGTTTCCCGAACAGAGAACATGTACGTTGCTTCTGAAATTGAAACAAAAAAGGGGAATACTTGATCGTGCAAATTTTTTTTATTGTTCGAAGGCCCCTGCATCACCCCCGCACGAGCGACATGGGAGGCAAACCACGCCTGCCGCCAGAGAACTCCCTTCTCCACCGTCTTCTCCGTCGCCACCGCTAGGACGCGTCGTCGGGCAAAGCCCACATGTCAGCGGTGCCGGCGGCGTTTCTCCTCTCGCGATATGTTGTCCCCATGGCTGGCTCGTGCGGGCATCACCATGAGGGTCGAGCGGTGGGCGGCACGCGTGGCCCTGCGCGCGGGGCGGCGGTGTGCCTCCTCGTTGGCCATGGGTTTCTGGAGCGGCGACCCCGGGACAAGGTATGGCCGCCAGGAGTGGCGAATGGTGGCGGCGGATCTGGGAATCTAGTGCCCGGATCAAACGGTTGCGGCGGCCGTTGCCGTTGTATGGGCGACGACAGTGACTGGTGCGGCAGTGGGTACTCCCTATAGCGCAGCCTAAGATTTGTGTATTTGTCGTATTGATGTTGTCTTGTAACATAGGGTTAGTGGCTATCTGATGGAGTTACTGTCGAGAGGCATGCGGCCTCGGTTTTTCGTGGGTACTCCCTATAACGCAGCCTAAGATTTGTGTATTTGTCGTATTGATGTTGTCTTGTAACATAGGGTTAGTGGCTATCTGGTGAAGTTATTGTCGAGAGGCATGCGGCCTCGGTTTTTCTTTTCGCTTTACTTCCGGGTCGATGTTGTTCGGCTCCTAGATTTTGCATTCTTAATAATATATGGTTGCATGCATCATCCTGATGAAGAGGCCGGGGTTATCCTCTTTTTCAAAAAAAAATGTGCTTTTGTGTAGCTTGCTTATTGACCATTGAGCTTGCTCATAGCTTGAAATACTTGACTTGCCTGCTTAAAAAAGGGGCAACAGGTGCCATGTGGAGTTTATATATGTCAACTTCCCTTCTACCGTATCCGTCCACAAGAAATTCATAAGCGTGGTGGTTTGAACTTTGAACACCGACTTTGCCAGCTATACGCAATGTGTATGCATATTTCTTGCCGCAAAATATATGAATAATTGTATATGTATATTTAGAATTTCAGATGTAGCGGATGGTTGAACTAGGAATCAAGACATAAACTAGTGGTGAAACATTTGAGGGGACATTATTTTTAGTCAATTGTTACATTTTCCAATAAAAGATAATATATTCATATTAAGTACAATTGAGTCATTTTTACATAACGGACATCATTTAGTTTAACCATGTCGATGCAATTAGCGTATCCCGCCAATATACGTTCTGTACAATTAGTATATCTTTGGTGCATCTCGGGCGAGAGATGCGAGCATTTTGATACCTTTCGCCATGTGTGTGCTTCTGCTTTCTCTGGGTTGCTTTCTCCGGGTTTAGCTCTGTTATGCTTCTCATGTTCCTTTCGTCCTCGTTATTTAAGACCTGACCATCATGTGTTGTCTCCCCCGTTGATGATATTTAGTCAAAGCCCACATCGTAATACCAGGCGGTTTGGCGGTTAAGCTTGGCTGTCTCTTAATACCAGGTGGTAATCAATGATTACTGGATCCAACAGCCGGATCTAGTACAAAAGAATGTTGGGTAACATGTACCTGGGTGGTGTCATTGGACGATGAAGATATAGTAACATGTACACCTGGTTGAAGGTTGGCGATGGTTCTTCTGCTGTCGGTAGTGAGTTGAGGTGGAGAATTATTGGTTTAGTGAAGATAATGGAGGTACACTAATTAGAAAACTCAGAATGATATAACAGTGCTAGCTAGGAAGGGTTGACTTGCGTCTTACACTAACAACCATGTGGCATGACGAGGCATATGCATTGCACGTTATAAGTTTAGGTTTAGAGCATGTTTTGGTTAACATAAAGGCAAGCCAAAGGCTGGATGTTACTTGTTCATGTTTCTCCAACAGAACAACAGAATGGTGAGGCAAAAGAGAGCGTGTGATTCAATTTATTTCCGAACAAGGAACATATCCAGTGATACCACACCCTTTCCATGATATCATGATACCATCGTACGATGACACATGTAACATTCGAATTGAATTTATGCCTAAGATTTATTTCCACAATCTGACAAAAATTCAAACCCAAATTGAATTCAATATAGAGGTAACCTTGTATGTGGCTGGCGATGGCGATTATTTCTGTCGGTAATGAGCTGAACATGGATTATTAATAGTTTAATTAGAATATAATATATGAAGGTAGACTAATTAGAAAAGTCACGATAAAATAAGAAAGCTGCCCAGGGTTGACTTGCATCCTGCATCAACAACTATGTGGGTGCATATGCACTACACATTCTATGTTTAGACATTAAGCATGTTTTGTGCAATTCTAACTTTTGTGTTGCTAGAGTGAGAACAACATATTTGTATGTCAGAAGAAAAGTGTCACTACTGTAGAGGAATGCCTAACAGTGGCGGACGCGAAAAATCTAGCAGTGCCGGGCAAGACTCTCAAGGGCACACCTCATCAGTAGCGTGCGCCCGCCACTGATCATATACTTATCTGTTGCCGACATCCGATTGTGCCCCTCATAGTTATCTTATGGCAGCAAAAAAACGATGTCATGGCAGCGTTTTTAGGTGCCGTTGCAACCTTTTCAACTTAGCAATAATATCAGTACCCTAAAATCATAAATAGCATACTTTAAACACACACTTTAGCTTAACAACTTTCTAATGCTTAATATGTACACATTACAATATAATAAGTGCATACAAAGGGGAGATGTGTTTTGGCTTCCGGGAGGACAGGCTCCCGCGTGAATAGTAACATGAAAATAAAAAGTAAATATTTTCAAAAAATCTATTTTTTTGTGGATGTTCATGTTAGTGTCACCAGCATGCTTGACAGTTTTCATGTCAAACAGCGCATTAGTGTTTCATCGGTGAAGAAACAAATTTGTGCTAACATTTGGTGTTCAGTTATTTTTGCATAGGCCAAAATGCTTAACCTTTTTGCGTCAAAATTTGAAGGTGGCATTTGGATGTAGCTAAGAACACACAAAAAAAATTCTTGACATTTTGTACATTTTAAAATTTATTTTTGGGCCCAGGAGCACGTGCTCCCGGGAGCCAAATTGAATTTCCGCATACAACATATATATGTTCAATAAAGAGCTAGATAGTACAAGTGTTGGAAATATGCCCTAGAGGCTACAATATTGTATTATTATATTTGCGTATTCATAATTAAGTGTTTATATTTCATGCTATAAATGTATGATCCTGGAATATGCGATTCAGTGGAAAATTCATATGCGCGTGTGAAATGATAAACGGATAAAATAAAGGTTCGCAGTCGCGCCTCTAAGACTAGCTCAAGTGTTGTTGGTGATCATGTTTTCCGGATATTAGGATATCATTAAGTATAACGATAGTCCTAAATTGACATTGAGATTATGACGGTGGAAGAACGAGCATATTGAATTGATATGTCTCCGTCGTATCTATAATTTTTGATTGTTCCATGCCAATATTCTACAACTTTCATATACTTTTGGCAACTTTTTAACTATTTTTGGGACTAACATATTGATCCAGTGCCCAGTGGCAGTTCCTGTTTGTTGCATGTTTTTTGTTTAGCAGAATATCCATATCAAACGGAGTTCAAACGGGATAAAAACTGATGCAGATTTTTTTTGGAATATATATGATTTTTGGGCAGAAAAATCCACGCGAGACGATGCCCGAGGGGGCCACGAGGCAGGGGGGCGCACCCCAGGGGGCAGGCGCGCCCCTGACCCTCGTGGCCACCCCGTAAGGCGGTTGGTGCCCTTCTTTCGCCGCAAGAAAGCTAATATCTGGATAGAGATCGTGTTAAAATTTTAGCACAATCAGAGTTACAGATCTTCGGAAATGTAAGAAACGGTGAAAGGGTAGAATCTGAGAACGCAGAAACAGAGAAAGACAGAGAGATAGATCCAATCTCGGAGGGGCTCTCGCCCCTCCCACGCCATGGAGGCCATGGACCAGAGGGGAAACCCTTCTCCCATCTAGGAAGGAGGTCAAGGAAGAAGAAGAAGGAGGGGCTCTCTCTGCCCCTCGCTTCCGGTGGCACCGGAGTGCCACTGGGGGCCATCATCATCACCGCAATCTTCACCAATAACTTCACCGCCATCATCACCAACTCTTCCCCCTCTATGCAGCGGTGTAACCTCTCTCTTACCCGCTGTAATCTCTACTTAAACATGGTGCTCAACGCTATATATTATTTCCTAATGATGTATGGCTATCCTATGATGTTTGAGTAGATCCGTTTTGTCCTATGGGCTATTTGATGATCAAGATTGGTTTGAGTTGCATGTTTTATTATTGGTGCTGTCCTATGGTGCTCTCCATGTCGCGCAAGCGTGAGGGATCCCCGCTATAGGGTGTTGCAATACGTTCATGATTCACTTATAGTGGGTTGCGTGAGTGATTGAAACACAAACCCGAGTAAAGGGGTTGTTGCGTATGGGATAAAGAGGACTTGATGCTTTAATGCTATGGTTAGGTTTTACCTTAATGATCTTTAGTAGTTGCGGATGCTTGCTAGAGTTCCAATCATAAGTGCATATGATCCAAGTAGAGAAAGTATGTTAGCTTATGCCTCTCCTTCAAATAAAATTGCAATAATGATTACCGGTCTAGTTATCGATTGCCTAGGGACAAATAACTTTCTCATAACAAAAAGCTCTTTACTAAAACTAACTTAGTTGTGTCTTTACCTAAACATCCCCTACTTTTTATTTACGTAATCTTTATTATCTTGCAAACCTATCCAACAACACCTACAAAGTACTTCTAATTTCATACTTGTTCTAGGTAAAGCGAACGTCAAGCGTGCGTAGAGTTGTATCGGTGGTCGATAGAACTTGAGGGAATATTTGTTCTGCCTTTAGCTCCTCGTTGGGTTCGACACTCTTACTTACGAAAACTGTTGTGATCCCCTATACTTGTGGGTTATCATGAATCGACCCAAACTTGTTTATTATAATTTGAGATAATATCGTCTGTAATCAATTGTAATAACACAGAGTGTTAACATGTGATTTTGCTCTTTAGACCATGAGAGTATCGTAGTCACTTCTTACCGTACGGTGGACTTTGGGGTTTCTCAAACATCACATGTAACACGGTGATCATAACGACAATTTACAGGTTCATTGGAAAGTTTGACATGGGACTAGATAGCTCGAGAGTGAGATTTGCTCCTTCGACGATGAAGAGATATTCTTAGGGCACTCTCGGTGTGATGGCATCCATCATCATCTGGCCAGACACAGGTGACTACGTCACGGGGATGCCGAAACACAATAATAAGAAAGAAGAACAAAACCTGTAGCGAGGATTTCGGTATAGTGAGCATAGTGATGACTCAAGAGGATACCGATGCATCCCGGGTTTTGTGAAGTATTGCGAAGCAAAGGTAACATCATATGATAACCACAGGTTCACTTGAATATCATTCGAGTGCTCATAGGGATTGATATGGACATCCACGGTCCCGCTATCGATCATTGAACGAAGGGGTTTCATTCATCACTAGTAGAAAACAGGGTTTTGTTTGACGCCTGGCCAGCCCATTAGTCCCGGTTCAGTCACGAACCAGGACCTATGGTTGCATACGTCCCGGTCCGCGAGCCCAGGGGGGCGGCCGGGCCTCGTGGGGCATTGGTCCCGGTTCGTTTGGACCCATTTATCCCGGTTCCAGGCACGAACCGGGACCAATGGTCCTTGCTCCCGGCCCACATCCATTGGTCCCGGTTCGTGGCTGGAACCGGGACAAAATTTGGCCTTTAGTCCCGGTTCCTGCCATGAACCGGGACCAATGAGGTGGCTATATATACCCCCTCGTCTGCGAGCATAGCACTCCACTTCTCTGTTTTTCTGGCCGGCGAGGGGAGAACTTTGTGGTGCTCTAGCTCACCTTCTATGCACATGAGGTGTTCGATGAAATGCCCGAGCCACGCTAGTTAAGCTTTCTCCTCTCGAAGCTCGACCTCCAAGCTCCATTTTTCTCGAGATTTGTCTAGGTTTAGCGGTCCGTCAAGTCCCGTCCCCGTCTTCAAAGCCGTTGATCGCCCATGCCGATCTCGTCGCCGGCACCACCGTGGTGAGCCTCTTATTCTTATCTTCTTTCTGAAAGAAAAAAATTCTTACTTGTATGATTAGATAAATACTTGTCTAATTTTCTTACTGTTATTATTGCTTGTTATTATATAGTGTGATGGTTTTGGTATACGCCCCCGTCGGCCCTTGTTCTGTCTATGATTTGGATGTGGTATATATTATCTTTTATAACTATTTCATTCATTTATTGTTTATGACAATTATGCCGACCAACGTGACCTAGATTTTATTTATCTAGGAGGTATGTGAGTCGGAAATTCCAACCGACCCTATTGTCGAGAGGTTAATTTTAGTTGAAGAAGAAAACAATTACTTGAAGGAAAAAATAAAAAAAATTGAGGAGGAGAAGATGATATTGGAGTTGCATGTTGCGGATGTCGTCGATGATCACAAGATCAAGATGGATGTAATGCGGTTGATGATTAGAAAGATTAGAAAATATGCCATTCATACCGAGGCCTGGTACCATTATGCCGCTGGATCAATTGTTACCTTGGTTGCGATTATGATCGCATTTATTGTTGCATTGAAAGGTTTTACATAGTTTCAATGTATGGTTTAATTAGATGCTCTGGAGAGCTATATGTTGTTCAATGAGAACTATGTATGTACTTTGGTTTTAATGTGATGATGAACTTCTATTAATTTTGTCACTTATCTATCCATGTGAATCTGTAATGGTTTTTGACACACATAATTATATATAATGCACGCAGATGAACCGACAATGGATGTACGGTGACAGACACACCTCCGAGTACATTAAGGGCATGCATAATTTTCTTGAAGTGGGTGAGGCAAACAAGCAGAATGGTTTTATGTCTTGTCCATGCCCTATATGTGGGAATACAAAGTCTTACTCTAACCGGAAAATCCTTCACACCCACCTACTTTATAAGGGTTTCATGCCACACTATCATGTTTGGACCAAGCATAGAGAAATAGGGGTTATGATGGAAGACAACGAATAAGAAGAGGACGATGACAACTATGTGCCCCCTGAATATGATGATGCTACAATGGGGGAAGCTGCTGAAGATCAAGAGGAACCAGACGATGTGCCCGATGATGATGATCTCCGCCGGGTCATTGTTGATGTGAGGAGACAGTGCGAAAGTCAAAAGGAGAAGATGAAGTTCGATCACATATTAGAGGATCACAAAAAGAGTTGTACCCCAATTCCGAAGATGGCAACACCAAAGCTCAGTACCGTACTGGAAGTGTTGTAGTGGAAGGCAGAGAATGATGTGCCTGGCAAAGGATTTGAGAAGCTACTGAAAATATTGAAGAAGAAGCTTCCAAAGGATAACGAATTGCCCGACAGTATGTATGTAGCAAAGAAGGTCGTATTCCCTCTAGGATTGGAGGTGCTGAAGATACATGCATGCCCTAATGACTACACCCTCTACCTGACAGTACGTACGTAGCAAAGAAATCTTCTTTGAATGCCTGCTCAGTATGAAGGTCCCGTCTGGCTTCTCATCAAATATAAAGGGAATAATAAATATGGCCGAGAAAAAACTTCAGAACCTAGAGTTTTATGACTTCCACGTGATTATGACGCAACTGCTTCCGGTTGCATTGAGGGGGCTTCTACCGGAAAATGTCCGATTAGCCATTGTGAAGCTATGTGCATTCCTCAATGCAATCTTTCAGAAGGTGATCGATCCAGAAATCATACCAAGGATAAGGAGTGATGTGGCGCAATGTCTTGTCAGTTTCGAGCTGGTGTTCCTACCATCCTTCTTCAATATCATGATGCACGTCCTAGTTCATCTAGCCGACGAGATTATCATTCTGGGCCCCGTATTTCTACACAATATGATCCCCTTTGAGAGGTTCATGGGAGTCCTAAAGAAATATGTCCATAACCGCGCTAGGCCAGAAGGAAGCATCTCCATGGGCCATCAAACAGAGGATGTCATTGGGTTTTGTGTTGACTTCATTCCTGGCCTTAAGAAGATTGGTGTCCCTAAATCGCGGTATGAGGGGAGACTGACTGGAAAAGGCACGCTAGGAGGAGACTCAATAATATGCAGGGACGGGCATTCTTGGTCTCAAGCACACTACACAGTTCTACATAACTCTACCTTGGTGACCCCGTATGTCGATGAACACAAGAACAGTCTACGCTACAAACACCCGGAGCAGTGTGACAACTGGATTACATGTGAACACATCAGGACTTTGGGTAGTTGGTTGGAAACACGTCTCAGATGTGACAACACTGTTTCTGATGAGCTGTACTCGTTGTCCAGGGGACCATCTTCGACTGTACTGACTTAAAAAGGATACGAGATAAATGGGAATACATTTTACACAATTGCCCAAGATCAAAAGAGCACCAACCAAAACGGCGGTGTCCGCTTTGATGCAGCAACCAAGAGGGGAAAGGACACATATTATGGTTACATAGTGGACATATGGGAACTTGACTACGGACATGATTTTAAGGTCCCTTTGTTTAAGTGCAAATGGGTCAATCTGTCAGGAGGCGGGGTACAGGTAGACCCACAGTATGGAATGACAATAGTGGATCTGAATAATCTTGGGTACACAGACGAACCATTCATCCTAGCCAATGATGTGGCGCAGGTTTTCTATGTGAAGGACATGTCTACCAAACCGAGAAAAAGAGAAGATAAGGAAGCGAACACATCATACGATGAGCCAAAGCGCCACATATTTTTTTTAGGAAAAAGAGACATCGTGGGAGTGGAGGCAAGACAGACATGTCCGAAGATTATGAAAATTTTCATGAAATTCCTCCCTTCAAAGTCAAGACATCGTGGGAGTGCAAGACAGGCTGCTGCGGCTGTGCGCTGTGCTGATAGAAATGTGTTAGCCATTGTACCAGTAGAGGCTGGTGACGAGGGCGTGCCCGACGAAGAGACACAAGCTAGGGAAGCTGGTGTCTTTCCTTCTAATGCCCGTGCGACGACTAGGAAGAGGGTGGCGAAGGCGGTGACCTCTCGGGTTGTGCGCCTACGTAATAGAATTTTATAGATGAGGTACATGTTCTGGAATATCCGTGGTTGTGGCCACGGTGGCCATCGCAATCAACTTAAAGAGTACATGGCCAACAAACGAATCGATGTGGTTGCACTTTAGGAGACAATTAAAACATACTTTACTTTCAGATAACTGCTCGCCTACGATCCCCTTCAGCGTTTTGATTGGCATTGGGTGCCCTCCGTGGGGCATTCTGGTGGTATTTTGATGGGTTGTAATCGGGATGTCCGTGATGTATTGCAATGGGATGCTGGTGTATTCTTTCTGTCCGCCACTATTAAGCATCGTGTATCTGGTTTCTCATGGGTCATCATGTGTGTTTATGGACTAGCTAATCACTCCAGATCAGCGGCGTTCCTTCTTGAACTGACAAATCTGGTTGGGCCCAAACGTGCTAACAACCTACCTGTGGTTGTTGGCGGTGATTTTAACTTGATATGCTCGGGGGTGGACAAGAATAATGCTAATATTGACTGGACTAGGGTGTCCTTATTCAATTATGCCATTTCGGTAGTGGCATTGCGCGAAGCGGCGCGGACCGGGGCCATATATACCTAGACTAACAAACAAACACAACCGGTTCGTAGCGTGTTGGATCGGGTCTTCTTTATGCCTGAATGGGAGGTGTTGTTCCCCATGTGTTCACTCGTGGCTGAGACGCGCATCGGATCAGACCATGTGCCGCTAATATTTTCCTCAGGGAAGGATCTCATCCGCCGTAGCCCTAGATTCTACTTCGAAACTGCATGGTTTGAAGCGGAGGGTTTTGCCCAGATGGTGGTAGATCGATGGGGATTGATCTGTGCCTAATTGGGGCCTCAACGTGGGCCAGCGGAGAGCTGGAACGCGGCAGCAGGCAAGCTCCATACTTGCCTGCGCGGGTGCGGCGCTAATCACGGTACCGAATCCAAGAAGGCACGTGCGCGAATCATAGAGGCAATTCCTCTGTTAGATGCGGAGGCAGACCATCGTCCTTTTTCAGAGGATGAGTGGGCCCACAGGTATGCCTTGGAAAACCAAGTCATTGCGATTCTGCGAGCGGAGGAGGAGTACTGGCGACGTAGGGGCGGAGTCACATGGGTCACGAAAGGAGACGCAAACACCGGCTATTTCCACGCTTATGCGAACGGGAGGAAACGGAAGTGCTCCATACTGCATCTTCAATTCGATCACGGGCTCCTGTTGACGCAGGAACAAATCGTGGCCCATATCTATGAGTTTTTCATAGGCCTTTTGGGGACGGCCGATGAAAAACATCTTTGCTTGCGCGATGATCTGTGGGATCAAGCGGAGCGAGTCTCTCCAAAGGAGAATGACAGGCTTGCTCTGTCTTTCCTGCCCGAGGAAATAGATCAGGCCCTAGCAGGCATGAAAACGAGCACAGCGCCCGGGCCGGATGGGTGGCCTGTTGTGACACCCCAAAAATTTGGCCTTGTTTTAAGGGAATAAAATTTTGCCAGGATTTAAAACTTTGAATTTTTGAGCTCCATTTTGATTTTGTTTAAATCATTTCCTTCCCTGTTATTATGAGCTTTTCCCAGAGAGAAAACTTTTCAAATGTGTTTTTGGACTTGATTAACCTCTCAAGTAAAACTTTTCCTTATCCAGTATAACTAATTAACTAATTTAGATGCTTGATCATTGTTTTCTTGAAAAATGGATTTTTAAGGTTAAATGGCCATATTTGCACTACAACCATTTGATAAATTCACTTAAAATTTCCAAAAAAATTTGGAGATGTCATGTGATGTTTTTAAATCACTTTTATGCAAAAATATATTTCATACATGAAATATTTTGAGCTCTACACTCAATTTTTCTTCTCTGGTCCAGAGTGCATTTTACACTGCAACCTATTTAAATATTTCTTTAAAACTTCTACCAAAATTAAGGGAGGTCAGTAGGAGCCTATTATTTCACTTTGTGCAAAAACCTATTTATGTTCTTTGAAAAATTTGAGTGAATCAACCTCATCCTCATTCTGGACCAACTTGATGGTTTGTACATCAACCATGTTTTTACTTGCTCTTTAACCCTTGATTATTTCTCCTACTTGTAGTCCCCCATGTTAAACCCTTAAGTCCAGGAGCATGCACCTTTTGGGTCATTTTTGGTTCATGAAATAATGTCATTTATTTCCTGTCCAGAATTGAAGTTCTGCTAAAATTACACTAACAAGTTTCTGCTTTTGGCCAAATAACCTCACCACTCTCTCTTTCATCCACAGAGACACTGATCTAGAGATTTTGGCCACTCCAAGAAATGCCTAAGTGCCCTTGGCATTTTGTCAAACACCTTTCAGGCATGATCAGTTTTGACATGAGTCCTTGTTTGCACTATGGACTTAATCCCCTGGCCAGACCAGCATGTCCAATGGTTTTGCCTTAAACTATAACCCCACCCTGCTAACTTTCTTGTGGTTTGGAGCCCCCTAACATGCCATAACATTTCATCAAACACTTTCTGTGCGTGCACTGGGCGCGCCCAGAGCGCGCAAATTGCAGCCACGCGGCCGAGCCGACACGCTGGCCCCCACGGCTTTGGCCCGCTCTACAGAACCTCGCCACGCGCTCCCCTTCTCTCAGCTACGCGCCAAGCCGCCCCTCGCTGCGCCCGGCAGGCCAAGCACTAGCCGCCGCCGCCGCCCGACAGCCCTACGCCATGCAGCGCCGCCCAAGCCACCCCGGCTCGCCACCTGCCCCTGTGAGCAGTGCGTGCTCATCCGCAGCTTCGTCCCCTAGCGCTCGTCGCCGCCACGTCGCCCTAGCCACAGAGAGGCGGTTCGCCGGAGAGCTTATCCACGGCCGCAGCGGAACCGACCTTGTCGCGCTATAAATGGACACCCCGAGCCCCTCTGAGCACGCACGCGACCTCAGACCACCCCTATGGCACTCCCCTAGCTCGCATTCGACCCGGGGAGGCCTCCTTCCTCATCTCCGGCAACTCCTGCCGCCGCCACCGCCCCGGCCAATCCGGCACCTCCAGTATCTCCCACTCTCCGTTCTCTCCACCAAGAGCTTCCACATCCTCCCGTGAGCCTTTTCCCCTACTTGATTTTGATCGGGAGCCAACGCCGCCACAAAGTCACTTCGCCACCGAAGCCTTCCTCCGCCGCGGAGCTCGCCGCCGGCCGCTCACTCCGTCCCCGCCGACCCAACGACTACCAGGAGGACCGCCCCAACCTTACGGATCCATCCCCACCCTCGGGGGCCCGCGAGGAGCAGCCAAACGCCGGCGACGATCGCCGGAGCCCCGCTCCGCTCGGGCAAAGGAGGGAGACGACACGCGGCGACTGGTCAAACCTGACCAGTGGGCCAGGCAGGCCCACTGTCAGTGACACCCCGCGCCGCCCGCGTGGTTAAGTGGAGGCGTAAAGCCTCAAGTACGCCTCCTCTGTACCGAAAGCGTAATCTCGTCTGAATCGTTTTATTTTCTGTTTTAATTTAAATAACAGATTTGACCAAATCTTTGACTGGCTATAACTTTTTAAATATAAGTCCAAATGAAATGATTCCTTTTCCTACCTTCCTCAAATTTGATCTAGTTTATTTTAAGATTTATTTGAAAAATTTTCAAACAACTTTTTGGTTCTGTTTTTAAAATGTGTGTTAATTCAATTATATTTTTAAATAGGATTTTGGGAGAGAGAAGAAGCTTTCAAAAGTTTTGGAGTGCACCCTGCCTTTCCACACATTGAAGGCAAGCATTCTGAACCCCGGCATAATATTTTTGGTGTGATCGTTGATACCTTTATAACACCACCGCATTTCGAAGGACTTGTTATTTCATGTGATATGATCATATGCATGGGTGCATGTTGTTGATTTCCATGCTGTTGGAAACGGACACACTTGTGATGATAATCACCCTCATATGCCTTGCATGCATATCGACAGGAACCCGGGGAAACCTCTGCCTTGGGTAGGCATGAGTTTGTCGCCGGTCTCCGTCGGGACGGTTATGTCTGGTATGGCATGGTAAGGTGATATGAGAGGTGACTCTGATGGATGATATATATTTGTCATACTAATCATGCAGGGAATACTTGAACCTCATGAGTTGACCGTAGATCGAGTCTTGTTCCAGTAACCCCCATACTTGTTTCGTACTACCACTCGTCTCTACAGCAAGTAGAGTACGGTTCAGTAAGTTGTCAACCCCTTTACAGCACACACCGTACAGAGAGGCCATGGTGGAAGATACCGGTTGTAGCTGGTAGGCAGGCCACCTGGTCCGGGGGCATGGGTGTTTCCGGTTGGAACCGAGAGGGGAGGCCACCCCTTAGAGCGCGCGATATAAATTTGATCCCATGCTACGCGAGGTTGTAGCCTCCCCACTTAGAGTTTGCTTAACAGGTGTCGTGGGTGATTCCAGACACGTGTGAGATAAGCTGGTGTGTGCAAGTTAGGTGTGTTTTCAACAAAAAGACCGTAGACAGAATTAGTCCTGCTGGACTAGAGAAATCCGTTACTCGTGGGTAAAGAGTACACCCTCTGCAGAGAATAAACCTATTCGAATAGCCGTGTCCATGGTTAAGGATTACAGTCTGGGATGGGTCAGGTGTCGGTCTTAGTGTCGGTCTTCGGAGGTGAAACCGTTAACCAGAAAATGGAATTACTACTCGTGACTTGTGATATCTATGATGATTATTATTATTGTTGACTAACCCATGATATTATTGTTATTATCGAGTATCTCTAGGATGGTTCTACCTCCAGGGATATTCATTATGATTGTTTCTTTTAAAGCCCTTTATGTGGCGTCGCTCAGACGCCCGACTGTGGCATTTCTTTTAAAGCCCTTTATGTGGCGTCGCCCAGACGCCCGACTGTGGCATTTCTTTTAAAGCCCTTTATGTGGCGTCGCTCAGACGCCCGACTGTGGCATTTCTTTTAAAGCCCTTTATGTGGCGTCGCCCAGACGCCCGACTGTGGCATTTCTTTTAAAGCCCTTTATGTGGCGTCGCCCAGACGCCCGACTGTGGCATTTCTTTTAAAGCCCTTTATGTGGCGTCGCCCAGACGCCCGACTGTGGCATTTCTTTTAAAGCCCTTTATGTGGTGTCGCTCAGACGCCCGACTGTGGCATTACTTGTTATTTATTTCATAAATTTTAATGCTACTCTGTTATTGAAATTTTATAAATAACTTGCTTGCACGCATCCGAGATTTATTTATCTTTTGTGACTGACGTCATGAGCATAAAATATTTTCAGCACATCATTGTTATATTATACCTGTATTCATAATGTTTGCGAGTACATTCAAAGTACTCACTGGCTTGTCCCTGGCTATTGTCTTGGCCAGATTATCTTGCACGGAGATGAGCGACGTGATGCCAGCCCCGGAACCCACTCAATGGAGATAGCAGCCTCGCGAAGATAGGAATTAACCTGGTCAGCTGTTCCCGTGGGAAATGGAGTCCCATAGACACTGATGTTTCACAACCCGCTTCCGCCATCAACCACTAGAAACCATTTGTTGTACTCACAGGCCAGAATGGTCTTGTACTACATATTTTGTATTTTTGCTTGGAATATCTGTATCAAGTTGGAGCCTCATCAGCTAACAGTAATCCTGGGGCTGATGAGCACGACGGTCTTTTCTGGAAATTTATTACCCGGAAAACCCGGTCGTGACACCTGTCAAGTTCTTCAAGAAGTTCTGACCCTACCTTAAGCACCTGTTCTACGATATAGTCAACGGCTTTGCGTTGGGCACGCTAGACCTTTCTCGCTTGAACTATGGGGCCATTAGCCTAATTCCTAAGGTGAAAGGGCGCATAACATTAAGCTTTTTAGACCCATCACCCTGGTTAACGTCCCTTTCAAAATTTGTGCGAAAGCTTATGCCTCGTGCTTGGCACAAGTCGCTCAACGTGTTATCAGTTCTAGTCAGACTGGCTTTCTTAAACGCCGTAACATACTTGAGGGACCGATCGCGTTATAAGAAATTGTTCATGAGTTAAAACGCACAGAGGCACAGGGCGTGCTCCTTAAATTGGACTTCGAGAAAGCTTATGATCGCGTGAACTGGGAGTTTATGCGAGAGGTCTTCCTCAAAAAGGGTTCTGAGGCAGGTTTTGTACATCACATCATGCACCTCGTGTGTAGTGGGCACACGACGGTCACTATCAATGGCACAATAGGTAAGTTTTTCCGCAACAAACGTGGTCTTCGGCAAGGAGACCCAAGCTCGCCTCTGATTTTCAACTTTGTTGCGGATGCCTTGGCGGCCATGATTAACAAAGCGCGAGTAGTGGGACACATTAAAGGGCTAGTACCCCACCTTATCCCTGGTGGGGTTTCACATCTGCAATATGCGGATGATACGATGCTCATGTTCGAGCCCAACGACCACATCATAGCTACAATCAAACTACTACTGCTCGCGTTTGAGATCTTGTCGGGGCTTAAGATCAATTTTCTGAAGAGCGAAGTGATCACCATTGGGGTGGATGATCTAGAAAGCGCTCGGATCGTGAACCTACTTAATTGTAAGCTGGGGAGCTTCCCGATTAAGTACCTTGGCCTCCCGATCTCGACCAAGAAACTAACCATTGCGGAATGAGAGCCTCTTTCTGGGAAAGTCGCTAACAGGGTGAGCCCTTGGAGGGGCAGGTTTATGTCCTCGGGCGCACGACTTATCCTCACTAACTCGAGCTTATCCTCCCTCCCACTTTTCACAATGGGAATGTTCCTACTAGTGGATGGGGTTCACGCTAGATTTGATACACCGCACTCTCGATTCTTTTGGGAAGGAGCTGGGACCAAACGCAAATATCACTTAGTGAAATGGGCTGCGGTTTGTAGACCAAAAAAAACTCGTCAGCTTGGGTGTTATGAACTCTAAGCTCATGAATGTGGCCCTGCTTACTAAGTGGTGGTGGCGTCTTGCCCAAAACGAGTCGGGACTCTGGGCGCACATCCTTCGGGCTAAATACTTCCCGGACGGGAATTTGTTCAAGGCTAAATGCAACGGATCGGCCTTTTGGAATGGGGTCCAAGTGGTTCGGCCGACTTTCTTAGTGGGTGCGCAGTTCTGTGTCAATGATGGCAAGTCCACACATTTCTGGCTCGATCATTGGTGGGGTTAGGAACCGCTGTGGCATTCCCATCCGGAACTGTACCAACTGGCAACGAACACCAACATTATGGTGGCCGATGCTCTTAGAGTCCATCCGCCTTCTATCTCCTTTATTAGGACACTAGAGACGACGGAGGCCGCTAGCTGGGACATGTTGGTGGCTGACTTGGGTGGACTGACTCATAGTAGTGGTGCAGATACTATTACGTGGAATTTGACTTCCTCCAAGAAATTTACAGTCAAATCCCTGTACGACAAATTAACTGAGGGCACAACGCTAGATATAGCTAGGGGCTATGGAAGGCCGGTATACCCCTCAAAATCAAGATATTTATGTGGAAAATGTTCCACAATCGCTTACCAACCTCCGATAATGTGGCCAAACACAATGGGCCCGCGGACGGAACGTGCACCACTTGCGGTTTAGGGGAAAATGCAAATCACGTGTTCTTCGGATGTGCGCTTGCTAGATTTGCGTGGAGTGCGGTTAGAGACGCTTTCAAACAAAACTGAAACCCAAAGTCTAGCCATGACGTACTTTCTATCTTAACGGTGCAAAGAGGGGCCAATGCAAGGATAGTCTGGAGATGTGTTGAGGCGCTGCTTTGGTCCCTTTGGTCGGTTCGGAACAAAATTACGATTGAGCAAAAGTTCCCGGCCCACCCCGCTGATATCATCTTCAAATGTCACATTTTCATTCAGGTATGGGCGCCGTTGGGCAAGAAGCGTGACGTGGATCGCATGAACGAGACTATGGAGCTGATCAAGATGACCATGGTGAAGGCATGACAAGACGGGACAACAGCCTGACCATGAGACCTCTGCGTTATTTAGCTATCTATCTTCTTGATGCTCCGCTTTTGTGATCATAAACTTCTGTTTGCTCCATCTTAGCTTTATCCGAAGCCTATGGCCCGATGACTTGTCTAATTCGGTTTGTAAGACTTAAGTTTGTGTGGATGCTGCCTGGTGGCTTTATTAATTTAAAGCCAGACACCTCTAGCATCTATGTTCCAAAAAAAAGTCAAGGCTGACCCAAGCACCCTGTTAAACGATGAAGATTATCCATGATTACGGTGCAATAAGAAAATGACACAAGCGAATAAAAAGTGAAGACTTTCTCTCCACAACTATTATGATGATGCCTTTGATCTAGAATATCCATGTAACAGACGAGTTTCCGTATGAAACCCTGATACTTGGAAAGAGATTGTTCGTTTTGTACACGAAGTGCATCCAGTTTTTGCCGTAACCCTCTCAACTTTTTAGTACATACTATGTGGGTGAAATGATGATACCATGCCAACTTTCAACCTTTTCAGAATTCATTTGTAGTGCCTTTCATTTTCAGGGTCATATAGCTCAAAAAATCAGTAAATGCATGAAAAATAACAAATGAAGTCAGAAAGGGTTGAAAATTGATGATGTGGCTTTGAATGGTGCATTTTGAACACACAACAAGTCTGGAGTTCAAATAAGTTCTAAAAAATGAAATCCCTTTTGTAATAGATGAGCTTTCATTCGAAACCCTGATACTTCGAAAGAGATTGTCCATTTTGTACACGAAGTGCATCCAGTTTTTGCCGTAACCCTCTCAACTTTTTAGCACATGCTATTTGGGTGAAATGATGATACCATGCCAACTTTCAACCTTTTCAGAGTTCATTTGTAGTGGTTTTCATTTTCAGGGTCATATAGCTAAAAGAATCAGTAAATGCATGAAAAATAACAAATGAAGTCAGAAAGGGTTGAAAATTGATGATGTGGCTTTGAATGGTGCATTTTGAACACACAAAAAGTCTGGAGTTCAAATAAGTTAAAAAATGAAATCCCTTTGTAATAGATGAGTTTTCGTCCGAAACCCTGATACTTTGAAAGAGATTGTCCATTTTGTACACGAAGTGCATCCAGTTTTTTCCGTAACCCTCTCAACTTTTTAGCACATGCTATGTGGGTGAAATGAGGATACCATGCCAATTTTCAACCTCTTCAGAGTTCATATGAAGTGCTTTTCAATTTCAGGGTCATTTAGCTCAAAGAATGAACTAATATAAAAAAGAATGATCTGGAAAACTTTTATGAAACTCTAATAGCAAAAATAATAAACTAAAATAATGAACAAGAAAACTGTCATGAAACTCTAATAGAAAAAAGAATGAACTAGGAAACTTTAATGAAACTCTAATAGCAAAAGGAATCAACTAAAAAGTTTTATAAACCTCTAGTATTATTGAAACTAAAATTATATAAAATTTATGCAACTAAAATTATCAAAGTATTTTCTGTTCAAAACATTATAAGCAAAAGGAATTTTCATAAAGAACTTTTTTTGTTAGAAACTCTAATAGCAAAAAGAATTATCATAAAGATTTCTTTTGTTAGAAACTAAAATATCAAAAACTGTTTTTGAATATAATGATAAAACACAGTAATATTAAATAGCAGGAAAAAGAATGACTCCAAAATCTATTTTTATAGTAAAGTTAATCACGAACTAGTGATCCACACAAATTAAAAAAAATCAAATTTAAACTATTCAAAATGGAAATTAATGGCATTAACAAAAAGTTTATAAGTTTTATTACCTAAAACCAAAAAGAATAACAGAAAAACTAGTAAGTATTTTGCTGTAAGTAGCAAAAAAATAAAATAAATAATACAAAAAATTGGAAAAAATAAAAAAATGCAGCCTACTGGGCCACCATAGCCTGCATACGACTAGAAACCCGCTAGTTGGGCTAGGATGCATGCCCGTAGTAGGCCCACAGGTACAGAGAGTGGATTTAGGCCCTTAAGCCTGCAGTAGAGAGGTCCTCGAAGTGGTCGGCTCGGCAGGGCTTATAAACCACTCCGAGCCCCTCACGACTAGCGAGGTGGGACTAAACATCCCACCGCACCGCGCCAGTTCCAGCACACGACCTTTGGTCCCCGTTGGTGGCACCAACCGGGACGAAAGGGTGCCTTTGGTTGGCGGCACTAACTGGGACTAAATGGGGGCATTGGTCCCGGTTGGTGCTACGAACCAGGACCAAAGGCACCCTTTTGTCCCGGTTGGTGCCACCAACCGGGACCAAAGGTCGTGTGTTGGAACTGCCGGGCGGCACTAACCGAGACTAAATGGGGGCATTGGTCACGGTTGGTGCTACGAACCAGGACCAATGCTTCGGCTATATAAGCCAACACTTGTGAAATTTTTCATTCAGTTCTTCCACACTGCCCCGACGATGCCGCCAGGCTACCCCGATCGACGCCGTCCATCGCCCGACGCCCGTCTGCTGCCCGACGGCACCCCGCCGCCGTCCACGCGCCGCCCCGACGCCGCCATTCGCGCCGCTCCGACGCCGACGCCCGCCACCCCGACGCCTCCTCTTTGAGTACCAGCCGCCATGCCCTACCCCGCCGCCGCCGCGTTGCCACCGCGTAGCCGCTGCCGTTGCTTTTTTATATAATATGCTTTATTTTTATATGTATGTATGTATGTTTATATGTATGGAAAAGAGAGGAAGTAGGAAGAAGGGAAGAAAAAAGGAAGAAGGAAGAAGGGAAGAAAAAGAAGGAGAGGAAAAAGGGGAGAAAAAAGAGAAGAAGAGGAGAAAAAATAACAAGAGAAAGAAGGAGAAGAAGAAGAGAAGAAGAGAAGAAGAAGAAAAGGATAAAAAAATAAGAAGAGGAAGAAGACGAAAAAAGGAGAAGAAGAAGGAATAGAGGGGAATATCTATATTTCCTTCTTCCCCACTATTCCTTCTTGTTCTCCTTTTTTTTCTACCTATTCTTATTTTTTTCGGGAACGAGGGTGTCGAGGATCGCCGATCGGTCGAGGGTAGGACATGCCATTGTTGGGATTCGTAGTAATTTCAAAAAATTTCCTACGCGCACATAGGATCATGTGATGCATAGCAACGAGAGGAGAGTGTTGTCTACGTAACCAACGCAGACCGACTGCGGAAGCGATGACACGACGTAGAGGAAGTAGTCGTACGTCTTCACGATCCAACCGATCAAGTACCGAAACTACAACACCTCCGAGTTCGAGCACACGTTCAGCTCGATGACGATTCCCGGACTCCGATCCAGCAAAGTGTCGGGGAAGAGTTTCGTCAGCACGACGGCGTGGTGACAATCTTGATGAACTACAGCAGCAGGGCTTTGCCTAAACTCCGCTACAGTATTATCGAGGAATATGGTGGGAGGGGGCACCGCACACGGCTAAGGAATCGATCACGTGGATCAACTTGTGTCAACTTGTGTGTTTAGAGGTGCCCCTGCCTCCGTATATAAAGGAGGAGAGGAGGGGAGGCTGGCCGGCCAAGGGGGGGAGGCGCAGGAGAGTCCTACTCCCTCTGGGAGTAGGATTCCCCCTCCAATCCTAGTCCAACTAGGATTCCTCGGAGGGGAAAAGAGGAGGAGGGGGCCGGCCACCTCTCCTAGTCCTAATAGGACTAGGGGAAGGGGGTGGCGCGCAGCCCATCTAGGGCAGCCCCTTCTCTTTTCCACTAAGGCCCACTATGGCCCAAATAGCTCCCGGGGGGTTCCGGTAACCCTCTCGGTATTCCGGTAAAATCCCGATTTCACCCGGAACACTTCCGATATCCAAATATAGGCTTCCAATATATCAATCTTTACGTCTCGACCATTTTGAGACTCCTCGTCATGTCCGTGATCACATCCGGGACTCCGAACAACCTTCGGTACATCAAAATGCATAAACTCATAATATAACTGTCATCGTAACCTTAAGCGTGCGGACCCTACGGGTTCGAGAACAATGTAGACATGACCGAGACACGTCTCCGGTCAATAACCAATAGCGGGACCTGGATGCCCATATTGGCTCCTACATATTCTACGAAGATCTTTATCGGTCAGACCGCATAACAACATACGTTGTTCCCTTTGTCATCGGTATGTTACTTGCCCGAGATTCGATCGTCGGTATCCAATACCTAGTTCAATCTCGTTACCGGTAAGTCTCTTTACTCGTTCCGTAATACATCATCTCACAACTAACATATTAGTTGTAATGCTTGCAAGGCTTATGTGATGTGTATTACCGAGAGGGCCCAGAGATACTTCTCCGACAATCGGAGTGACAAATCCTAATCTCGAAATACGCCAACCCAACATCGACCATTGGAGACACCTGTAGTACTCCTTTATAATCACCCAGTTACGTTGTGACGTTTGGTAGTACCCAAAGTGTTCCTCCGGTAAACGGGAGTTGCATAATCTCATAGTCATAGGAACATGTATAAGTCATGAAGAAAGCAATAGCAACATACTAAACGATCGGGTGCTAAGCTAATGGAATGGGTCATGTCAATCAGATCATTCTACTAATGATGTGACCTCGTTAATCAAATAACAACTCATTGTTCATGGTTAGGAAATATAACCATCTTTGATTAACGAGCTAGTCAAGTAGAGGCATACTAGTGACACTCTGTTTGTCTATGTATTCACACATGTATTATGTTTCCGGTAAATACAATTCTAGCATGAATAATAAACATTTATCATGATTATAAGGAAATAAATAATAACTTTATTATTGCCTCTAGGGCATATTTCCTTCAGTCTCCCACTTGCACTAGAGTCAATAATCTAGATTACACTGTAATGAATCTAACACCCATGGAGCTTTGGTGCTGATCATGTTTTGCTCGTGGAACAGGCTTAGTCAACGGGTCTGCAACATTCAGATCCGTATGTATCTTGCAAATCTCTATGTCTCCCACCTGGACTAGATCCCGGATGGAGTTGAAGCGTCTCTTGATGTGTTTGGTCCTTTTGTGAAATCTGGATTCCTTTGCCAAGGCAATTGCACCAGTATTGTCACAAAAGATTTTCATTGGACCCGATGCACTAGGTATGACACCTAGATCGGATATGAACTCCTTCATCCAGACTCCTTCATTTGCTGCTTCCGAAGCAGCTATGTATTCCGCTTCACATGTAGATCCCGCTACGACGCTTTGTTTAGAACTGCACCAACTGACAGCTCCACCGTTTAATGTAAACACGTATCCGGTTTGCGATTTAGAATCGTCCGGATCAGTGTCAAAGCTTGCATCAACGTAACCTTTTACGATGAGCTCTTTGTCACTTCCATATACGAGAAAAATATCCTTAGTCCTTTTCAGGTATTTCAGGATGTTCTTGACCGCTGTCCAGTGATCCATTCCTGGATTACTTTGGTACCTCCCTGCTAAACTTACAGCAAGGCACACATCAGGTCTGGTACACAGCATTGCATACATGATAGAGCCTATGGCTGATGCATAGGGAACATCTTTCATATTCTCTCTATCTTTTGCAGTGGTCGGGCATTGAGTCTTACTCAATTTCACACCTTGTAACACAGGCAAGAACCCTTTCTTCGCTTGATCCATTTTGAACTTCTTCAAAATTTTGTCAAGGTATGTGCTTTGTGAAAGTCCAATTAAGCGTCTTGATCTATCTCTATAGATCTTAATGCCTAATATGTAAGCAGCTTCACCGAGGTCTTTCATTGAAAAACTTTTATTCAAGTATCCCTTTATGCTATCCAGAAATTCTATATCATTTCCAATCAGTAATATGTCATCCACATATAATATCAGAAATGCTACAGAGCTCCCACTCACTTTCTTGTAAATACAGGCTTCTCCGAAAGTCTGTATAAAACCAAATGCTTTGATCACACTATCAAAACGTTTATTCCAACTCCGAGAGGCTTGCACCAGTCCATAAATGGATCGCTGGAGCTTGCACACTTTGTTAGCTCCCTTTGGATCGACAAAACCTTCTGGTTGCATCATATACAACTCTTCTTCCAGAAATCCATTCAGGAATGCAGTTTTGACATCCATTTGCAAAATTTCATAATCATAAAATGCGGCAATTGCTAACATGATTCGGACGGACTTAAGCATCGCTACGGGTGAGAAGGTCTCATCGTAGTCAATTCCTTGAACTTGCCGAAAACCTTTTGCGACAAGTCGAGCTTTGTAGACAGTAACATTACCATCAGCGTCAGTCTTCTTCTTAAAAATCCATTTATTCTCAATTGCTTGCCGATCATCGGGCAAGTCAACCAAAGTCCATACTTTGTTCTCATACATGGATCCCATCTCAGATTTCATGGCTTCAAGCCACTTTACGGAATCTGGGCTCACCATCGCTTCTTCATAGTTCGTAGGTTCATCATGATCTAGTAGCATGACCTCCAGAACAGGATTACCGTACCACTCTGGTGCGGATCTTACTCTGGTTGATCTACGCGGTTCAGTAGTATCTTGATCTGAAGTTTCATGATCATTATCATTGGCTTCCTCATTAACTGGTGTAGGTGTCACTGAAACAGTTTTCTGTGATGAACTACTTTCCAGTAAGGGAGCAGGTACAGTTACCTCGTCAAGTTCTACTTTCCTCCCACTCACTTCTTTCGAGAGAAACTCCTTCTCTAGAAATGATCCATTCTTAGCAACAAATGTTTTGCCTTCGGATCTGTGATAGAAGGTGTACCCAACAGTTTCCTTTGGGTATCCTATGAAGACACATTCTCCGATTTGGGTTCGAGCTTATCAGGTTGAAGCTTTTTCACATAAGCATCGCAGCCCCAAACTTTAAGAAACGACAACTTTGGTTTCTTGCCAAACCACAGTTCATAAGGCGTCGTCTCAACGGATTTTGATGGTGCCCTATTTAACGTGAATGCGGCCGTCTCTAAAGCATATCCCCAAAATGATAGCGGTAAATCAGTAAGAGACATCATAGATCGCACCATATCTAGTAAAGTACGATTACGACGTTCGGACACACCATTACGCTATGGTGTTCCGGGTGGCGTGAGTTGCGAAACTATTCCACAGTTTTTCAAATGTACACCAAACTCGTAACTCAAATATTCTCCTCCACGATCAGATCGTAGAAACTTTATTTTCTTGTTACGATGATTTTCAACTTCACTCTGAAATTCTTTGAACTTTTCAAATGTTTCAGACTTATGTTTCATTAAGTAGATATACCCATATCTGCTTAAATCATCTGTGAAGGTGAGAAAATAACGATATCCGCCACGAGCCTCAATATTCATCGGGCCACATACATCGGTATGTATGATTTCCAACAAATCTGTTGCTCTCTCCATAGTACCGGAGAACGGTGTTTTAGTCATCTTGCCCATGAGGCACGGTTCGCAAGTACCAAGTGATTCATAATCAAGTGGTTCCAAAAGTCCATCAGTATGGAGTTTCTTCATGCGCTTTATACCGATATGACCTAAACGACAGTGCCACAAATAAGTTGCACTTTCATTATCAACTCTGCATCTTTTGGCTTCAATATTATGAATATGTGTATCACTACGATCGAGATCCAATGAACCATTTTCATTGGGTGTGTAACCATATAAGGTTTTATTCATGTAAACAGAACAACAGTTTATTCTCTTACTTAAATGAATAACCGTATTGCAATAAACACGATCAAATCATATTCATGCTCAACGCAAACACCAAATAACATTTATTTAGGTTCAACACTAATCCCGAAAGAATAGGGAGTGTGCGATGATGATCATATCAATCTTGAAACTACTTTCAACACACATCATCACTTCACCCTTAACTAGTTTCTGTTTATTCTGCAACTCCCGTTTCGAGTTACTACTCTTAGCAACTGAACCAGTACCAAATACCGAGGGGTTGCTATAAACACTAGTAAAGCACACATCAAACACCTGTATATCAAATATACCCTTTTTCACTTTGCCATCCTTCTTATCCACCAAATATTTAGGGTAGTTCCGCTTCCAGTGACCATTTCCTTTGCAGTGTAAGCACTCAGTTTCAGGCTTTGGTTCAGCTTTGGGCTTCTTCGTGGGAGTGACAACTTGCTTGTCAATCTACTTGAAGTTCCCCTTTCTTTCCCTTTTCCCTTTTCTTGAAACTAGTGATCTTGTCAACCATCAACACTTGATGCTCTTTCTTGATTTCTACCTTCGTTGATTTCAACATCACGAAGAGCTCGGGAATCATTTTCATCATCCCTTGCATACTATAGTTCATCACGAAGTTCTACTAACTTGGTGATGGTGACTAAAGAATTCTATCAATCACTATCTTATCTGGAAGATTAACTCCCACTTGATTCAAGCGATTGAAGTACCCAGACAATCTGAGCACATGCTCACTAGTTGAGCGATTCTCCTCCATCTTTTAGCTATAGAACTTGTTGGAGACTTCATATCTCTCAACTCGGGTATTTGCTTGAAATATTAACTTCAATTCCTGGAACATCTCATATGCTCCATGACGTTCAAAACGTCTTTGAAGTCCCGATTCTAAGCCGTTAAGCATGGTGCACTAAACTATCAAGTAGTCATCATATTGAGCTAGCCAGACGTTCATAACTTCTGCATCTGCTCCTGCAATAGGTCTGTCACCTAGCGGTGCATTAAGGACATAATTCTTCTGTGCAGCAATGAGGATTTAACCTCAGATCACGGATCAAATCCGCAACATTGCTACTAACATTTTTCAACACAATTTTCTCTAGGAACATATCAAAATAAACACAGGGAAGCAACAACGCGAGCTATTGATCTACAACATGATATGCAAAATACTACCAGGACTAAGTTCATGATAAATTTAAGTTCAATTTAATCATATTACTTAAGAACTCCCACTTAGATAGACATCCCTCTAATCCTCTAAGTGATCACGTGATCCAAATCAACTAAACCATGTCCGATCATCACGTGAGATGGAGTAGTTTCATCGGTGAACATCACTATGTTGATCATATCTACTATATGATTCACGCTCGACCTTTCGGTCTCCGTGTTCCGAGGCCATATCTGCATATGCTAGGCTCGTCAAGTTTAACCTGAGTATTCTGCGTGCGCAACTGTTTTGCACCCGTTGTATTTGAACGTAGAGCCTATCACACCCGATCATCACGTGGTGTCTCAGCACGAAGAACTTTTGCAACGGTGCATACTCAGGGAGAACACTTCTTGATAATTTAGTGAGAGATCATCTTATAATGCTACCGTCAATCAAAGCAAGATAAGATGCATAAAAAGATAAACATCACATGCAATCAATATAAGTGATATGATATGGCCATCATTATCTTGTGCTTGTGATCTCCATCTCCGAAACACCGTCATGATCACCATCGTCACCGGCGCGACACCTTGATCTCCATCGTAGCATCGTTGTCGTCTCGCCAATCTTATGCTTCCACGACTATCACTACCGTTTAGTAATAAAGTAAAGCATTACATCGCGATTGCATTGCATACAATAAAGCGACAACCATATGGCTCCTGCCAGTTGCCGATAACTTGGTTACAAAACATGATCATCTCATACAATAAAATTCAGCATCATGCCTTGACCATATCACATCACAACATGCCCTGCAAAAACAAGTTAGACGTCCTCTACTTTGTTGTTGCATTTTTTACGTGGCTGCTACGGGCTTAAGTAAGAACCAATCTCACCTACGCATCAAAACCACAACGATAGTTTGTCAAATAGACTCCGTTTTAACCTTCGCAAGGACCGGGCGTAGCCATACTTGGTTCAACTAAAGTTGGAGAGACAGTCGCCCGCAAGCCATCTCTGTGCAAAGCACGTCGAGGGAACCGGTCTCGCGTAAGCGTACGCGTAAGGTTGGTCTGGGTCGTCTCGTCCAACAATACCGCCGAACCAAAATATGACATGCTGGTAGGCAGTATGACTTGTATCGTCCACAACTCACTTGTGTTCTACTCGTGCATATAACATCAACATCAATAACCTGGCTCGGATGCCACTGTTGGGATTCGTAGTAATTTCAAAAAAATTTCCTACGCGCACACAGGATCATGTGATGCATAGCAACGAGAGGAGAGTGTTGTCTACGTACCCAACGCAGACCGACTGCGGAAGCGATGACACGACGTAGAGGAAGTAGTCGTACGTCTTCACGATCCAACCGATCAAGTACCGAAACTACAACACCTCCGAGTTCGAGCACACGTTCAGCTCGATGACGATTCCCGGACTCCGATCCAGCAAAGTGTCGGGGAAGAGTTTCGTCAGCACGACGGCGTGGTGACGATCTTGATGAACTACAGCAGCAGGGCTTCGCCTAAACTCCGCTACAGTATTATCGAGGAATATGGTGGCAGGGGGCACCGCACACGGCTAAGGAATCGATCACGTGGATCAACTTGTGTCAACTTGTGTGTTTAGAGGTGCCCCTTCCTCCGTATATAAAGGAGGAGAGGAGGGGAGGCTGGCCGGCCAAGGGGGGGAGGCGCAGGAGAGTCCTACTCCCTCTGGGAGTAGGATTCCCCCTCCAATCCTAGTCCAACTAGGATTCCTCGGAGGGGAAAAGAGGAGGAGGGGGCCGGCCACCTCTCCTAGTCCTAATAGGACTAGGGGAAGGGGGTGGCGTGCAGCCCATCTAGGGCAGCCCCTTCTCTTTTCCACTAAGGCCCACTATGGCCCAAATAGCTCCCGGGGGGTTCCGGTAACCCTCTCGGTATTCCGGTAAAATCCCGATTTCACCCGGAACACTTCCGATATCCAAATATAGGCTTCCAATATATCAATCTTTACGTCTCGACCATTTCGAGACTCCTCGTCATGTCCGTGATCACATCCGGGACTCCGAACAACCTTCGGTACATCAAAATGCATAAACTCATAATATAATTGTCATCGTAACCTTAAGCGTGCGGACCCTACGGGTTCGAGAACAATGTAGACATGACCGAGACACGTCTCCGGTCAATAACCAATAGCGGGACCTGGATGCCCATATTGGCTCCTACATATTCTACGAAGATCTTTATCGGTCAGACCGCATAACAACATACGTTGTTCCCTTTGTCATCGGTATGTTACTTGCCCGAGATTCGATCGTCGGTATTCAATACCTAGTTCAATCTCGTTACCGGCAAGTCTCTTTACTCGTTCCGTAATACATCATCTCACAACTAACATATTAGTTGTAATGCTTGCAAGGCTTATGTGATGTGTATTACCGAGAGGGCCCAGAGATACCTCTCCGACAATCGGAGTGACAAATCCTAATCTCGAAATACGCCAACCCAACATCGACCATTGGAGACACCTGTAGTACTCCTTTATAATCACCCAGTTACGTTGTGACATTTGGTAGTACCCAAAGTGTTCCTCCGGTAAACGGGAGTTGCATAATCTCATAGTCATAGGAACATGTATAAGTCATGAAGAAAGCAATAGCAACATACTAAACGATCGGGTGCTAAGCTAATGGAATGGGTCATGTCAATCAGATCATTCTACTAATGATGTGACCTCGTTAATCAAATAACAACTCATTGTTCATGGTTAGGAAACATAACCATCTTTGATTAACGAGCTAGTCAAGTAGAGGCATACTAGTGACACTCTGTTTGTCTATGTATTCACACATGTATTATGCTTCCGGTAAATACAATTCTAGCATGAATAATGAACATTTATCATGATTATAAGGAAATAAATAATAACTTTATTATTGCCTCTAGGGCATATTTCCTTCAGCCATGAGGGGGGACGTCGAACATGTGATGAGGGGGACGTCAGACATGACATGAGGGGGGACGTCGGACACTTCTTCCCCTCTATTCCTTCTTCTTCTCCTCTTTTTTTTCTTCTTCTTCCTCTTCTTAATTTTTTTCGGCAACGAGGGTGCCGAGGGGTCAAGGGTCGAGGAACGCCGAGGGGTCGAGGGTCGTCGAGGGTTTGAGGGTCGAGCATCGCCGAGGGGTCGAGAGGTTGCCTAGTGTCAAAGTATTGAAGAAATCCATGGTTTCATCATTAGCCAGAAGTAACCGAGGCATGACGGTATGAAGTTGTGCAAAGTTGTTCTGGAACGGAGTCTCAGATAGGATAATTCGCCTTTTGGTACGAATTTCAGCAAAGGCCTTCCAAATAGCGATATTCGGAAGGCTCTTGCTGAACTTTGTACCAAAAAGTGAATTATCGCTATCACAGCAATCACGCGTGATGGCCAACCGATTGAACCCATCCGGACCAAGGAAGCATTTTCTGCTTAGTTCGGGGTTCTTGTTAGGGACATGATCCCGATCAGCATCCACCAATGGTATAAGCCTAAGAACAAAGACCCTGAGGTGTCTTATGTCAACAATAGGCAGAAAGATGATCTTTGGACCACGCTGAAGGCAAATTTCACCCTACCGCCAGAGGAGGATTCGGAGAAGCCAGCTATAGAGCCATTGGTCAAGGCTCTTGCTCTTAAGAAGATGGCATATCTGTTCAGGAGGTGGAAGAATGAGCTGAAAACAATGTTTTTCAACAAAGAAAAGACTCCATAATTCACAGGTCGATTTGAGAAGATCAGAGATCACTGGGACGCATTTGTGGCCCACAAGATATCGGTGAAGAGCAAGAAGATGTCAGCGACAAACAAGAAAAATGCTGCAAAGAAGGAGCTTCACCATCGCACGGGGTCAGGTCGCTACTGATAACCCACAAGTATAGGGGATCGCAACAGTTTTCGAGGGTAGAGTATTCAACCCAAATTTATTGATTCGACACAAGGGGAGCCAAAGAATATTCTCAAGTATTAGCAGCTGAGTTGTCAATTCAACCAAACCTGGAAACTTAATATCTGCAGCAAAGTGTTTAGTAGCAAAGTAATATGATAGTAGTGGTAACGGTGGCAAAAGGTAACGTAGCAAAAGTAATATTTTTGGTGTTTTATAGTGATGATAACAATAGCAACGGAAAAGTAAATAAGCGAAGAACAATATATGGAAAGCTCGTAGGCAATGGACTGGTGATAGATAATTATGTCGGATGCGATCGATCATGTAACAATCATAACCTAGGGTGACACAGAACTAGCTCCAATTCATCAATGTAATGTAGGCATGTATTCTGAATATAGTCATACGTCCTTATGGAAAAGAACTTGCATGACATCTTTTGTCCTACCCTCCCGTGGCAGCAGGGTCCTAGTGGAAACTAAGGGATATTAAGGCCTCCTTTTGATAGAGTACCGGACCAAAGAATTAACACATAGTGAATACATGAACTCCTCAAACTACGTTCATCACCGGGAGTGGTCCCGATTATTATCACTTTGGGGTTGCGGATCATAACACATAGTAGGTGACTATAGACTTGCAAGATAAGATCAAGAACTCACATATATTCATGATTACATAATAGGTTCAGATCTGAAATCATGGCACTCGGGCCCTAGTGACAAGCATTAAGCATAGCAAAGTCACAGCAACATCAATCTCAGAACATAGTGGATACTAGGGATCAAACCCTAACAAAACTAACTCGATTACATGATAAATCTCATCCAACCCATCACCGTCCAGCAAGCCTACGATGGAATTACTCACGCACGGCGGTGAGCATCATGAAATTGGTGATGGAGAAAGGTTAATGATGACGATGGCGACGGATTCCCCTCTCCGGAGCCCCGAACGGACTCCAGATCAGCCCGCCCGAGAGAGTTTAGGGCTTGGCGGCGGCACCGTATCGTAAAATGCGATGGATCCTTCTCCTCTATTTTTCTCCCTGAACACGAATATATGGAGTTGGGGTTGAGGTCGGTGGAGCTCCAGGGGGGCCATGAGGCAAGGGGGCGCGCCCAGGGGGGCAGGCGTGCCCCCCACCCTCGTGGCTAGGGTGTGGGCCCCCTGGCCTTGATTCTTTGCTAGTATTTTTTATTATTTCCAAAAATAATCTCCGTGGAGTTTCAGGTCATTCCGAGAACTTTTGTTTCTGCACATAAATAACACCATGGCAATTCTGCTAAAAACAGCGTCAGTCCGGGTAGTTCCATTCAAATCATGCAAGTTAGAGTCCAAAACAAGGGAAAAAGTGTTTTGAAAAGTAGATACGACGGAGACATATCAACTCCCCAAGCTTAAACCTTTGCTTGTCCTCAAGCAATTCAGTTGACAAACTGAAAGTGATAAAGAAAAACTTTTACAAACTTTGTTTTCTCTTGTTGTTGTAAATATGTAAGGCCAGCATTCAAGTTTTCAGCAAAGATTATGAACTAACCACATTCACAATAACACTTAGGTCTCATGTTTATTCATATCAATGGAATAATTTACTAGCAAGCAATAATAATAAATCTCGGATGACAACACTTTCTCAAAACAATCATAATATGATATAACAAGATGGTATCTCGCTAGCCCTTTCCGAGACGGCAAAACATAAATGCAGAGCACCTTTAAACATCAAGGACTAGACATTGTAATTCATGGTGAAAGAGATCCAGTCAAGTCATGCTTAATGTAAACTAACAGTAATGAATGCAAATGATAGCGGTGCTCTCCAACTAGTGCTTTTTAATAAGAGGATGATGACTCAACATAAAAGTAAATAGATAGGCCCTTCGTAGAGGGAAGCAGGGATTTGTAGAGGTGCCAGAGATCGATTTTGAAATAGAGGTGTGGGGACCCCGACTCATAAGTCAAGATCACCGAATGCACGTGTACAATGATCCCAGAGATCAATGCTCACTGAACACACAGAAGCTGAATAACAAGAGTCTTACATCCATACATACCGTCTTACACAAATTATGACCATTATGGTCAAGTCTTACATTGATAAAGCCTTAAGGGCTGAACATCAAATGAAACACAAGCAGTGGAAATCTTCGTCAATAAGTAGAACCCATGCCATCTGCCTTAACCCTACAGGCATTCTGACTGGGAAACGTCCTAGTTCGCATGTTCGTCTCCAAAGAACTCTTCTTCGAACTCCTGTTCTTCCATGCCTGGCCAATTAAATAACCAGTGGCAAGCCAATGAGTACTTTGATTGTACTCGCAAGCAACCCATGTTTTGGTTCAAGGTACAACAATGCATGATATAGGTAATTTTTTGCGGAAAGCTAGTTTTGAGTGCAATGACATGTTCAACAACTTGTAAGACATGCATTAGGAGAATTCAATTAACCATGAGGATAGGTTACATATATCAACAAAAATAGAGTGGGCATCAACCCAACTCAATCACGTCAAGTCCTTTGACTTGACCCAAAGTAGTTCTTCCCACTTATCCAAACATACACACTGGTTTGTAAACATGTGGACGTAGTTTAAGCAGCACCGCCCAACTGTCCTTGACCGTGGACATGGCTATTCGAATAGTTTTACACTCTGCAGAGGTTGCACACTTTACCCACAAGATCCGGGGAACTTCCGTGTCATCCACGACCCGCGGTACCTCAAGTACCCGGGGTAAGCACCCGATCACTATCTTTCCCTAGACGACACTAACAAGGAGTCCACTCGTTGTTCCATATCCTCACAATATACAACATACGAGACTCACTCGAGATCGTAACATCTGAGAGGGGACACAACGGTGTATCCGGTGCCCTGTGAAAACAGTCATGGCCGCCCTACCTGGCACGACCCCGTCCCGAGAGAGCGCACCAACAACTCTCCCGTCAAGAGTAATGTGGGCTCCAAACTAGTATCGGCCTAGGTAATCAATAATGCCCTTTCCCATATAAGGGTAGAGTGGTTGCGCATGTAAGGTTGGGACAGTCGACAAATCTTAAATCTAATCCGTTTTCGAAAACAACACACACCCTTTCCTCGGTACACCACTTCATCATCAAGTGGTTACCCATCTCATTATCTCCCTCGGGCATAAGTGGCACCCGATGGGGTTTTCGAAAAGTCCCTTTGAAAATACTTTGTCTCCATCACCATGCATATACCCGTCCCTTTTGCGTAGCACTACTTAGCCTCCTATCTACTCCCACCGGCATAACCCTCATAAGAAGGTAGGTTCATGCACAATGCAAGTATCAACAAGGAGGAAATGAAGGCAACCCACCAAAGTGGCTACCATCTCATCATGATTCCGATGCAACAATAATAAAGTGCTACATGAAATGCATAAAAAGGGTTTCATAGACATGGTCAAAGGGATGCTTGCCTGGCTCAACGAAGTCTTCTGGGTCTTCAAAATCTTTTGGTCCAACTCCTTCGTCAGCAACGCAATCTATCGTCGCAAAATAATAACGAGAAAATAAGGCAATAATAAAACAGAAAAACCAAAGTGCTTAGAAAAATGTCAACTCATTTTTGTTAAATACTAGGTTGAAAACTAAGAAGGGGAAAATTCCTAGTTTTGGATTTGGAGTAGCAGAGTAGGAGAAATGGGTTTTCAAAGGTTTATTTAAATTCTTAAAATCACATTTAAATATTTACAGTGAAGAAAAGGTTGTTGGATTTGAATGAAAGTTGCACCATAAATAGGTGGGATTATTACAAGAATTTAGGAGTTGGAATTATTGCATTTGGATAAATAATTAATTCTGTGGAATTTTTGGAAAAGCCACAGAATAAGAAAAAGAAAAAGGGCATTGTGCCTGCCAGGTCAGAACAGCTGCGGGGCAGCAGGCCCAGCCAGCGGGCCGGCCCAGCCGAGCCAGCGCACAGTGCGCGCGCCCGCCCATTTCAAACCTGACAGCCGGGGCCCGCAGGACAGAGAGAGAGAGAGAGAGAGAGAGGGGCGCGGGAACGAGGGAAAGGATGACTGGCGGGGCCCACCTGTCATCACTAACCCGTGGACGGGGGGTCGCGGTGCTCACCGGCGATGATGCAGGCCACGGCGAGCTCCGGCGAGTGCGGGGATGGCTTCAGGAGATTGCCGCGCATGGGTGGGTGGTGGACTTGGCCGGCGGGAGTGCCTGGTTTGCCGGCAACGAGGAGCTGCGGCGGAGGAGCTTCGGGAGGTGGTGACTCCGGCCGTTTCTGGCAGCTACAGAGAGGTGAAACAAGGGGGAAGGATCAAAGGGCTGCAGGGGTTCCAGATCGAGGAAGAGGAGGAGCGGGGGAGGCCTGTACCCCGCGAACTCCAGCGAGCCGAAGCAGCGGAGCTCGAGCTCGATCTCGAGCTTGGGCGGTTATGGAAAGGAACTGGGGGCCCAGGGGGATGTTTTGGTGGTGCAGAGAGCGAGTGGTGAGGAGAGGAGGGCTCGGGAGGCCTTTAAGTAGGCGAGCGGCAAGGTGCCGTGGACCCATGCGCCGGAGAGCTCACGCTCGCCACTGCAGGGCTCGGGGGAAGAGGGCGTGGTGTCTAGGGTGTTCCTGGACGTCGACTACGTCGGGAGGGACAGAGAGAGGGAGTGGGGAGAGGTCAGAGGTGCGCGCGTGTCAGCCGCGCCATTGGCATGCTCGGGCGGCCGGTGTTTGCTAGCGCGGAGGCACGCGGGGAGGAGGAGAGAGGAGGGGGCCGACCGCGTAGCGTGCTACGGACGCCGAGGCGCATCGGCAGGCGCGCGGGGAGGCCCGAGGTGGTCGGAGGCGTCGGGCAGAGGGCGGCTACAGTACGGGAGTGCACTGTAGCGCGCTCCAGAGCACCCAAATGGCTGGCATGGCATTTTCTATGCCTTGTGGGCGCGGCCAACCATGTCCAGTAGCTCAAGGGTGGAGTAAATAAGTAGGGAGAGGCATTGGATGCTCTGGATGGCCAATAGGAGAGGAGAGAGGTAGAAGAAGAGGGAGAAATGGGCTGTCTAGAGAGAGAAAGAGGTGGTTTCACCCATCCAATAATGGAGCTGTGGATTTTCCATTGTTACTGGAGGTGAAAGGGGACTAGGAGGAGCTGTGGTAAAAAGTTGAGCTCAAGGAGAATAGTTTTAGTGGTCAAAATGGTGATTTTTGAAAAGTGGCAGAAGGTGTTTGATAAAGGTTTTGGCAAGCAAATGATTTCCAATTGCCATGAGACTCCACAGGGTGAAATGACACATATAATTAGGGCCTCTCACCAATTTGGAGCTTATTTGGGCAAAGTTGCCAATGCAACTTTTGTAAACCCTAGAAATGAGCAGCAATAGACTTGTGTAGATCTAGTTGAGCATAACACTTCTCCTTGATGCACTACTTGGTGTAGTGGCCTCATTTGGTCATGTGAACATGCTCGCAAAAGTTGGGGTTAAGGGGAGAAAGTTGGTAGTACAAACTTGCTCAAATTAGGTTCTGAACAGAAAGGGTTATGGGGCATTTTGGTGGACCAAACTGTCCTTGATTGAAGTGAGGCTTTGCAAGATCATCACAATATGCATTTGTGACTTGCTGGATTTTTCTTGGATTTTTATGGAAATATTTCCTGTAGAAATATTTCAAATCCTTGAAATGGGCAGAAATGGTTTTGGGAGGTTTTGTCAAATATTTTGAACATGACCATGTGTTGAAACTCTCATATATGGGAAATATATGCCCACTGAGTTTCCCTGATTTTTGTCAAATATTTTTAAAATAATAAAATAATTTCCCCCCTATTAAAGACCATTTATGGCCTTTAGAAAAGCTTTTAAATAAAATAGAAAAATAACTTTTAAAATTATATTTTTGGGGTTTATGGGAATCCTATATCTAATAGGTTTCAAATATACCTTTTGAAATATTTTTCATACCCCAAATGAGGTACTTGCAGTGCAAACCTCAATCCAGGGGTTTTTGGAAAACTAATTTTTGAAAATACTATTTGGCCAAATTATTTTTGTAAGAAAATACTATATTGTACTATACACATGGCATGATCATTGGGAAGAAGTTTGGGGCAAGGAGATGAAGTACAGAAGGTGGAGTAGTTGACTTTAAAGAGCACTTGAAAAATCACAGAGAGAAAACCAACTCCAAAATAAAAGCCAAATAATGCAAAAGTTTTTGTTGGCCCAACTTTTCTTGCTTTATTAATGCAAATGACATGTTACAAAATGCAGGGTGTGACTGACCTACCCCCCTTACAAGAATCTCATCCCCGAGATTCCTAAACTAGGCTTTAAAGAGATATGGAAACTCAGATCTAAGGTAGTCTTCACGTTCCCAGGTTGCTTCTGCTTCAGTGTGGTTGCTCCACTGGACCTTGAAGTACTTGATCGTGCGGCTTCGAGTGCGTCGCTCAGCCTCATCCAAAATGCAGATGGGCCTCTCACGGTAAGTCAGATTGGGCTGAAGGTCAATGGCTTGGTGATTGACGTCCTTGTAAAGATCAGGCTTGTCTGGAACTTGGAGACACTTCCAGAATTGTGACACATGGAATACGTTGTGCACATCGGATAGTTCAGGTGGCAGTTCCAACTGGTAAGCCACTTCTCCGCGTCGTGCGGTGATCTTGAAGGGGCCAATAAATCTTGGTGTGAGCTTTCCCTTAACGTGGAAACGCTTGGTTCCTTTAAGAGGAGTTACTCGCAGGTATACATGGTCTCCGACTTGGAAGTCTACTTGTCGGCGACGAGTGTCAGCATAGCTCTTCTGTCTCGACTTGGCGGTCTTCAGTTGCTCTCTGACTAGCTGAACTTGCTCTTCTGCTTCACGGAGGATATCGGGCCCAAACACTAGCCTTTCTCCGGTTTTTGACCAATTGAGGGGTGTGCGACACTTGCGTCCATACAACACCTCAAATGGTGCCATCTGGAGGCTTGACTGATAACTGTTGTTGTAGTATAACTCGGCAAAAGGGAGGCAATCTTCCCACCTAGCTCCATATGCTAAGACACAGGCTTGGAGCATGTCTTCGAGTATCTGATTCACTCGTTCTGTTTGACCTCCGGTCTGTGGGTGGAAAGCAGTGCTGAAGGACAACTTGGTCCCCATGGCCTCTTGGAACTTCTTCCAGAACCTTGAGGTAAGCTGGGTTCCTCGATCTGACACAATCTCCTTGGGAACACCATGAAGACTTACGATTCTATTGATGTATAGAGCCGCTAGGTGGTTGCCATCATAGGTAGTCTTCACAGGAATGAAATGGGCTACTTTAGTCAAATGATCGACTATGACCCAGATGGAGTCATGTCCCTTGTTTGACCTAGGTAGTCCAGTGATGAAATCCATTCCGACTTTATCCCATTTCCACTTGGGAACCTTGAGTGGTTGGAGCAATCCAGCAGGTCGCTGATATTCAGCTTTGACCCTTTGGCATACATCACAATTTGCAACATAGGTGGCAATCTCCCTTTTCATGCCATGCCACCAGAATCTTTCCTTCAGGTCTTGATACATCTTAGTCCCTCCGGGGTGGATGGTATATGGGGTGTCATGAGCTTCTTGCAAGATCAAATTCTTGATCTCAATCTTATTTGGTACGCAAATGCGATTCCCAAACCACACAATTCCTTGCTCATCCTCTGAAAATCCTGGGGCCTTGCCTGCCTTGATCTTCCTCTTGATGCCTTCAATACTTTCGTGTCCCTTCCGAGCTTCCTTAATATCATCCATCAGGGTAGGCTTGACTTCAAGGTTGGCTAAGAATCCTGGTGCAACCAGTTCCAACCCGAAGCTTTCAAGTTCTTCATACAAGGCGGGTAGCCTTTCCTTAAGCATAGCATTCAAGGAACATGCCTTCCTGCTTAATGCATCTGCTACCACATTAGCCTTTCCAGGGTGGTATTGAACACTAAGGTCATAATCCTTGATCAACTCTAGCCATCTTCTTTGCCTCATGTTCAATTCCTTCTGAGTGAAAATATACTTCAGACTTTTGTGATCCGTGTATATCTCACACCGCTTCCCTAGGAGGTAATGTCGCCATGTTTTCAGGGCATGAACTACAGCTGCTAACTCAAGGTCATGAGTAGCATAGTTCTCTTCATGAGGCCGTAGTTGCCTTGAAAGGTAAGCTACGACTCTGCCCTCTTGCATCAGAACAACTCCTAGTCCAGTTCTCGACGCATCACAATATATCACAAATTCCTTGTGTATATCTGGTGTGGCCAGAACTGGGGCGGTGGTCAGTCTCTTCTTCAGCTCCTGGAAGCTCTCTTCACACTTCGGCGTCCATTCAAACTTCTTGTCCTTCTTCAAGAGCTGAGTCATGGGTCGGGCAATGCTTGAGAATCCTTCAACGAACTTGCGGTAATATCCCGCGAGTCCGAGGAAGCTTCTGACTTCCTTCACATTGCTTGGGGATTGCCATTCAGTCACGGCTTCAATCTTAGTGGGATCGACCGACAATCCTTCTTCGGTCAAAACATGACCCAAGAATCCAACTTCACGCAGCCAAAATTCGCACTTGCAGAACTTGGCATACAGTTGGTGCTCTCGAAGCTTGTCTAGGACCATCCTCAAGTGTTGCTCGTGCTCTTCTTCCGTCTTCGAGAAGACAAGAATGTCATCAATGAAGACAACGACAAATTTGTCCAAATATTCCATGAAGACCTTATTCATGAGATACATGAAGTAAGCTGGGGCATTTGTCAATCCAAAGGACATGACCGTGCACTCATACAGGCCATATCTGGTTACAAATGCCATCTTCGGAATATTTTGGGGTCTGATTTTCAGCTAGTAGTACTCAGATCTGAGGTCAATCTTGGAGAACACCTTGGCCCCATTGAGTTGATCAAACAGATCTTCAATCTTGGGAAGTGGATACTTGTTCTTGATTGTAACTTCATTGAGGGAGCGGTAGTCAATGCATAAGCAGATGGTACCGTCCTTCTTTGCCACAAACAGAACAGGTGATCCCCAAGGGGAGGCACTAGGGCGGATAAATCCCTTCCTCAACTGCTCTTCCAATTGCTTCTTCAATTCTGCTAACTCTTCCGATCCCATTCTATAAGGCTTCTTATAGATGGGTCCTCTCCGGGTATGAGTTCGATGATGAACTCAATGTCTCGGTCAGGAGGCATTCCCGGTAGCTCATCAGGAAAGACATTGGGGTATTCGCATACTACCGGCACTTGCTCCAATCCAACTTCTGACAGAGAGTTGACTTGGTTGGCTTGAGTAGAGGAGGGGTTGGAGGCAAATTTAACTTCGACTCCTTGTTCATTGGTCACAGTGACGGTCCGGTTGGCCCAATCTAACAAGCCTTGGTGCTTGATGAGCCAATCCATTCCTAAGATCACATCCAAGCCTTGCGATCTTAAGATGACAAGGTCTGCTTGGAAGTCTACCCCATTAATGACAATCCCGACTCCTTTACATCCTATCTTGGCTCTGATCTCTGCTCTGGGGGTTTGTACCACCATAGGGTTATTCAGGGGTGTAGGGGTCAAGCCACTTTTTAATGCAAACTTTTGGGTGACAAATGAATGCGTGGCTCCAGAATCAAACAAGATAGTTGCAGGTGCTGAGTTGACAAGGAACGTACCCAGCACGACGTCCGAGTCTTCCTGGGCTTCTTCTGCAGTGACATGATTCACACGACCCTTGCCGTTGTTGGGCAGGTTGCGGGGAGCTTGGTTCCTTGGTGGCATTCCACGGCCTTGTCCTGGGTTCTGCGCATTGGGGCGCAGGGCGTCGGGCTTCTTGTTGGGGGCAATACTTGGAGTAGTGCCCTGCCTGACCACATCCGAAGCAAGTGACTTGATTGGGGTTGCTGCTCTTGCCGACATTGTTATTGGGGTTGTTGTAAGCTGGCCTGGGGTTGGAGTACTGCTGAGGTGGATAGTTGGTGCGGGGTGCAGGAGCTCTTGGCTGTTGATAGGTTGGCTTGACCGGGGCTGGCTGCCACGAGCGAGGCTTCTGGTTGCTGGAGCTACCCTTGCTGATCATCTTGCGCTTACGGGTATCATCCAAAGCACGTCGCTTGTCCTCAAGCATGAGTGCCTTGTTCACCAGATCAGGAAAGGTCGGGCAGTCACACACAACAAGCGAGTACTGCAGAGTCTGGTTAAGGCCTTCCATGAAGCGCTCCCTTTTGGCAGCATCAGTGCTGACATCTTCAGGGGCATACCTTGAGAGAACACTAAACTTCTGCATGTACTCCTTGACAGTGCTACTACCTTGCTTTAGGGCTCAGAACTCACGCTTCTTGATGGCCATGATTCCGGAGGGAATGTGGGCCTTGCGGAATTCTGCCTTGAAGTCATTCCAAGTGATGTTTCGCTCAGCATGCATGGCCTTGAATCCATCCCACCAAGCTCTAGCAGTTCCCCCGAGATAGTGAGCAGCATATGCCACCTTCTCACGGTCCTTAGTGCATCCGACTAGTTCCAACAGATCCTCAATGGTGCAGACCCAGTCGTCTGCATCCAGGGGTTCAGCAGTCTCGATGAAGGTGGGTGGTGCATGCTTCTTGAACTCCACCAACGTGGAACGTCCATTGCCGTTTCCCACCGGCTGGCGATTGACAGCTTGAGCAATCATCTAGAGGGCTGCAGTGTTGGCTTGGCGTTCCTCTCGGAGGGCTTGGAGAAGCTAAGCCATGTCCATGTTTGGAGGTGGTGGCGGTGGTGGAGCTTGTCCTTGGGTTTGGTCCTGACTGGCTCCTTCTCCGGCTTCTTGCTGTTGGGTAGAGGTACCAGTACGAGTTACAGCAGGCATCCTGTTGGAGCAGTCAAGGTCTCATGATTGGGAAAGATGGGGAAAGCAATATAGATGGGACGCCTAGTAAGGGGGTTGGTATGACACTAATTGTTTTCATGCAAGGGCCAAAAGGCCAAACACATTCATTAAAATCCAAATGGGTGATGTAGTCGCTTACAAGTTCCCGAAGGAAAGTATGACATCCATCAAACACATCAAAAGCAAATACAATACTACATGGTCTCATATGAACCATTACAAGGACTCGACTTCGCATAGGGGTACACGACCTATCCTACCGTAAGGGTTACTAACGGGCATATCCGGGTTGCGAATGATGCCTAAGTGGTGGAATGCTCGGTCGCGTAGTCTGGCTCTTCTGGGTCTTCCTCCTCTTCATCGGTGGCCTGACTTTCCTCTTCACTTGAAGGGGTGGGGGAGTGGAGGAGCTCAACACGACGTTGCTTTGCCGGTGGTGCGAAGAGCTTGCGGTATTCCTTTGCGCTCATGCGGTGTTGCTGTGGTGGTTCTCCATCCTTTGGGGGTCTTCCGCCTCTGTATGCGATTGCGGGTTGTCCAGGGGGAGCACCTTCCTTCTTGATCCTATCCGCCTTTCCTTGTGATTGAAGAAGAAGTGCCTTGGTCTCATGAAGTTCCTTTCGGAGTTCCATTGATTCAGAGGCCAAGTGTTGTGCCAAACTATCGGCACAAAGGCTGAAGTAGGTCTGGAATCGGAGTGGAAGTCCTTCTTCTAATGGTGGAGCTGGTGCACTGCTCTCATCCTCACCTTCCTTCCGATAAGGCAAGAAATGGGTTGCCAACTCGTCTGCCATCTCTGGAAGAAGGTCTCGGAGGCGGGTGAGTGCCTTGAGGGTTGCTGTCTCGACAGCAAGAACCAATGTTGCCATTTGGGGTCCCTCGAAGAACCAGCTTGTTGGAGAGTCATTGGCCTTCACGATCACTTCCACATGATACTCCGTCTCGGTGTCGTTGATCCAATGCTCATGGTAGGCGAAAATGGGGGCTTGGTGAAACTGGCACTTCTTGAGGCTATCCTCGAGAAGCACGGGAAATCCTGTGGTCAGGAAGTCTTCAGGTACGGCAGCCATCTACAAAGGTTGAATGGGAGAGGTCAATAAGGGAAATATATCTTGGGTTGGGTAAGCTTTAGAAAAGAAGAGAAGTTTAGATGGTCTCAAGCTAACTAATGCCCATGCTAACTAAGGCTTCCTACAGTCAGGATGGCTCTAATACCAGCTCTATGGGGACCCCGACTCATAAGTCGAGATCACCGAATGCACGTGTACAGTGATCCCAGAGATCAATGCTTACTGAACACAGAGAAGCTGAATAAAAAGAGTCTTACATCCATACATACTGTCTTACACAAATTATGACCATTATGGTCAAGTCTTACATTGATAAAGCCTTAAGGGCTAAACATCAAATGAAACACAAGCAGCGGAAATCTTCGTCGATAAGTAGAACCCATGCCATCTGCCTTAACCCTACAGGCATTCTGACTGGGAAACGTCCTAGTTCGCATGTTCGTCTCCAAAGTACTCTTCTTTGAACTCCTGTTCTTCCATGTCTGGCCAATTAAATAACCAGTGGCAAGCCAATGAGTACTTTGAATGTACTCGCAAGCAACCCATGTTTTGGTTCAAGGTACAACAATGCATGATAATTTAGTATGAAATGTTGAATAATAATTTTAGTGATTTTCTACAGTAGAGTATGATAAGGTTTTTGCAATGCTTTATACTAACTTATCTCACGAGTCCTTGTTGAGTTTTGTGTGGATGAAGCTTTTGAGATTTAGGGAGACCGTGATATGAGATGAATTAAGGAGACACAAAAGCTCAAGCTTGGGGATGACGAAGGAACCCCAAGATAATATTTCAAGAAGTCTCAAGCGTCTAAGCTTCGGGATGCCCCGGTTGGCATCCCACCTTTCTTCTTCAACAACTATCGGTTAGTTTCGGTTGATCCTAAGTTTTTGCTTCTTCACATGATGTTTTCCATTCTTAGAATGTCATTTTATTTTTCTTTGCTTGCTTTTTTAATAGAATACCAAGATCTGAAATTATTAAATGAGAGAGAGTCTTCACATAGTTGCATAATTATTCGACTACTCATTGATCTTCACTTATATCTTTCGGAGTAGTTTGTCATTTGCTCTAGTGCTTCACTTATATCTTTTAGAGCATGGTGGTAGTTTTATTTTGAAGAAATAGATGAACTCTCATGCTTCACTTAGATTATTTTGAGAGTCTTAAATAGCATGGTGATTTGCTTAAAATCTTAATATGCTAGGTATTCAAGAATAATAAAATTCTCTTATGAGTGTGTTGAATACTATGAGAAGTTTGATACTTGATGATTGTTTTGAGATATGAGGATGGTAATATTAGAGCCATGCAAGTTGAGTAGTTGTGAATTTGAGAGATACTTGTGTTAAATTTTGTGATTCCCGTAGCATGCACGTATGGTGAACCGTTATGTGATGAAGTCGGAGCATGATTTATTTATTGACTGTCTTCCTTATGAGTGGCAGTCGGGGACGAGCGATGGTCTTTTCCTACCAATCTATCCCCCTAGGAGCATGCGCTTAGTACTTTGTTTCGATAACTAATAGATTTTTTCAATAAGTATGTGAGTTCTTTATGACTAATCTTGAGTCCATGGATTATATGCACTCTCACCCTTCCACCATTGCTAGCCTCTCCAATACCACGCACCTTTCGCCGGTATCATACACCCACCATATACCTTCCTCAAAATAGCCACCATACCTACCTATTTTGTCATTTCAATAGCCATTCCGAGATATATGGCCATGCAACTTTCCACCATTCCGTTTATTATGACACGCTTCATCATTGTCATATTGCTTGCATGATCATGTAGTTGACATCGTATTTGTGGCAAAGCCACCGTTCATAATTCTTTCATACATGTCACTCATGCATCATTGCACATCCCGGTGCACCGCCGGAGGCATTCATATAGAGTCATATCTTGTTCTAAGTATCGAGTTGTAATTCTTGAGTTGTAAGTAAATAAAAGTGTGATGATCATCATTATTAGAGCATTGTCCCAGTGAGGAAAGGATGATGGAGACTATGATTCCCCCACAAGTCGGGATGAGACTCCGGATGAAAATAAATAAATAAAAGAGGCCAAAGAAGCCCAAATAAAAAAAAGAGAAAAGAGTCCATAAAAAAAGAAGGCCCAAATAAAAAAATAAACAATGAGAGAAAAAGAGAGAAGGGGCAATGCTACTATCCTTTTACCACACTTGTGCTTCAAAGTAGCACCATGATCTTCATGATAGAGAGTCTCCTATGTTTTCACTTTCATATACTAGTGGGAATCTTTCATTATAGAACTTGCCTTGTATATTCCAATGATGGGCTTCCTCAAAGTGCCCTAGGTCTTCATGAGAAAGCGAGTTGGATGCACACCCACTAGTTTCTTTTGTTGAGCTTTCATACACTTATAGCTCTAGTGCATCCGTTGCATGGCAATCCCTACTCACTCACATTGATATCTATTGATGGGAATCTCCATAGCCCGTTGATACGCCTAGTTGATGTGAGGCTATCTTCTCCCTTTTTGTCTTCTCCACAACCACCATTCTATTCCACCTATAGTGCTATGTCCATGGCTCACGCTCATGTATTGCGTGAAGATTGAAAAAGTTTGAGAACATCAAAAGTATGAAACAATTGCTTGGCTTGTCATCGGGGTTGTGCATGATTTAAATATTTTGTGTGGTGAAGATGGAGCATAGCCAGACTATATGATTTTGTAGGGATAGCTTTCTTTAGCCATGTTATTTTGAGAAAACATGATTGCTTAGTTGTATGCTTGAAGTATTATTATTTCTATGTCAATATTAAACCTTTGTCTTGAATCTTATGGATCTGAATATTCTTGCCACAATAAAGAGAACTACATGGATAAATATGTTAGGTAGCATTCCACATAAAAAATTCTGCTTTTATCATTTACCTACTCGAGGACGAGCAGGAATTAAGCTTGGGGATGTTGATACATCTCCAACGTATCTATAATTTTTGATTGTTCCATGCTATTATTTTTTTTGACAGAAAGACTGTAAGGGAACCCCCTACAGTATAATTAGTGCAAAAACCCAAATTGCAAGTACCATGCCTTGAACCTGGGTGGGTGGGAAGGCATCAGCCCCTTCACACCACTAGGCTATGCCTTAGTCTGCTCCATGCTATTATATTATCAACCTTGGATGTTTTATATGCATTTATATGCTATTTTATATGATTTTTGGGACTAACCTATTAACCCAGAGCCCAGTGCCAGTTTCTATTTTTTCCTTGTTTTAGAGTATCGTAGAAAAGGAAAATCAAACGGACTCCAATTGAGCTGAAACTTCACGGAACTTATTTTTGGAAGGAAAGCAACCCGGGAGACTTGGAGTCCACGTAAGGGAAGCTTCGAGGAGGCAACGAGGTAGGGGGCGCGCCCACCCCCCTGGGCGCGCCCTCCACCCTCGTGGGCCCCTCGTGGCCCCCCTGACGTACTTCTTCCGCCTATATATCTCCATACACCCTAAAAACATCCGAGAGCACAATAGATCGGGAGTTCCGCCGCCAGAAGTCTCCGTAGCCACCGAAAACCAATCTAGACCCGTTCCGGCACCCTACCGGAGGGGGCAATCCCTCTCCGGTGGCCATCTTCATCATTCCGGTGCTCTCCATGACGAGGAGGGAGTAGTTCACCCTCGGGGCTGAGGGTATGTACCAGTAGCTATGTGTTTGATCTCTCTCTCTCTCTCTCTCATGTTCTTGAGGGGATACGATCTTGATGTATCGCGAGCTTTGCTATTATAGTTGGATCTTATGATGTTTTCTCCCCCCTCTACTCTCTTGTAATGGATTGAGTTTTCCCTTTGAAGTTATCTTGTCGGATTGAGTCTTTAAAGATTTGAGAACACTTGATGTATGTCTTGCCGTGCGTATCTGTGGTGACAATGGGATACCACGTGATTCACTTGATGTATGTTTTGGTGATCAACTTGTAGGTTCCAACCATGAACCTATGCATAGGGGTTGGCACATGTTTGGGTCACGTGATTCTCCGGTAGAAACTTTGGGGCACTCTTTGAGGTTCTATGTGTTGGTTGAATAGATGAATCTAATATTGTGTGATGCATATCATATAATCATACCCACGGATACTTGAGGTGACATTGGAGTATCTAGGTGACATTAGGGTTTTGGTTGATTTGTGTCTTAAGGTGTTATTCTAGTACGAACTCTAGGGCTGTTTGTGACACTTATAGGAATAGCCCAACAGATTGATTGGAAAGAATAACTTTGAGGTGGTTTCGTACCCTACCATAATCTCTTCGTTCGTTCTCTGCTATTAGTGACTTCAGAGTGACTCTTTGTTGCATCTTGAGGGATAGTTATATGATCCAATTATGATATTATTGTTGAGGGAACTTACACTAGCGAAAGTATGAACTCTAGGCCTTCTTTCCTATCATTGCAATACGGTTTACGCTCACTTTTATCATTAGTTACCTTGCTGTTTTTATAATTTCAGATTACAAATACCTTTATCTACTATCCATATACCACTTGTATCACCATCTCTTCGCCGAACTAGTGCACCTATACAATTTACCATTGTGTTGGGTGTGTTGGGGACACAAGAGACTCTTTGTTATTTTGTTGCAGGGTTGCTTGAGAGAGACCATCTTCATCCTACGCCTCCCATGGATTGATAAACCTTAGGTCATCCACTTGAGGGAAATTTTCTACTGTCCTACAAACCTCTGCACTTGGAGGCCCAACAACGTCTACAAGAAGAAGGTTGTGTAGTAGACATCACATACAAATTTACTTGGAATGGCAGGTAGATACCGTATATAGGTAGGTATGGTGGACTCATATGGAACAACTTTGGGGTTTATGGGATTGGATGCACAAGCAGTATTGCCGCTTAGTACAGGTGAAGGCTAGAAAAAAGACTAGGAAGCGACCAGCTAGAGAGTGACAACAGTCATGAACAGCATTAAAATTAATCAACACCAAATGCAAGCATGAGTAGGATATAATGCACCATGAACATAAATATCATAGAGGCTATGTTGATTTTGTTTCAACTACATGCGTGAACATGTGCCAAGTGAAGCCACTCGAATCATTCAAAAGAGGATACCACCCTATCATACCACATCGCAACCATTTTAATAGAATGTTGGCACGCAAGGTAAACCATTATGAGCTCCTAGCTAATTAAGCATGGCATAAGCAACTATAATCTCTAATTGTCATTGCAAACATGTTTATTCATAATAGGGTGAATCAGGAATGATGAACTAATCATATTTACAAAAACAAGAGAGGTCGAGTTCATACCATCTTCTCCCATCTCAATTAGTCCATCATATATCGTCATAATTGCCTTTCACTTGCACGGTCGAATGATGTGAATAACAATAACAGTGCATGTGCATTGGACTAAGCTGGAATCTGCAAGCATTCAATAAACAGGAGAAGACAAGGCAATATGGACTCTTGGTTAAATCAACAATAATGCATGTAGGAGTCACTTCAACAATTTAATTATGGTCTTCTCCTATCGACCCCCAAAGAAAATAAAAGAAATAAAACTATTTACACGGGAAAGCTCCCAACAAGCAAAAGAAGAACATGCAATCTTTTTGGGTTTTCTTTTTAATTACTACTACAAGCATAGAAATTAAAACTAGCTAAAAGCTACAACTAATTTTTTGTTTTTTTCTTAAGGTTTATCAAACACACAAGAAGAAAGCATAAAAAGGAAATAAACTAGCATGGATATTGTCGGTGTCAAAACTGGCGGATCTCGGGTAGGGGGTCCCAACTGTGCGTCTAAGGTGGATGGTAACAGGAGGCAGGGAACATGATGTTTTACCTAGGTTCGGGCCCTCTTGATGGAGGTAAAACCCTATGTCCTGCTTGATTAATATTGATGATATGGGTAGTACAAGAGTAGATCTACCACGAGATCAGAGAGGCTAAACCCTAGAAGCTAGCCTACGGTATGATTGTATGTTGTCCTACGGACTAAAACCCTCCGGTTTATATAGACACCGGAAAGAGCTAGGGTTACACAAGGTCGGTTACAAAGGAGGAGATATACATATCCGTATTGCCTAGCTTGCCTTCCACGCCAAGTAGAGTCCCATCCGGACACGAGACGAAGTCTTCAATCATGTATCTTCATAGTCCAACAGACCAGCCAAAGGATATAGTCCGGCTGTCCGGAGACCCCCTAATCCAGGACTCCCTCAGTAGCCCCTGAACCAGGCTTCAATGACGTTGAGTCCGGCGCGCAGTATTATCTTCGGCACTGCAAGGCGGGTTCCTCCTCCGGACACATCACAGAAGAATTTGAATACAAGGATAGTGTCTGACCCTGCAAAATAAGTTCCACATACCACGATAGAGAGAATAATATTTCCACAAATCTTAATCTCCTGACATGTTTTGGCAACATGACATCATGCCATGGCTCGGTGATTATTCGAACCGTTTTTCTTCAACCAGCTCCACACATAACGTGAGGCGGTTTCTTGACACGTCTTGTCAAAGTAGAGATCGTGTTCCCCTAATTGCGGGATTCTCATCAATATGGTCGTGGGTAACCCAACTGTGTCTAGGACTCCTAGATTATAGGCAAGTCCCAAACGGCCACGGAGAGGACGCTTGATATTCACCCTCTTTATAAAGGGACAAGGCTTCTACTTTCTTCCTCCCGTGCTCAATCGAATCCTTCCCCAGCCTCGAGTTCTAACACCCAAAGCCTAGGTCAGGTGCTTTGGACCTTTAATCATGTCCGGATCCAGCCTTCAAGGCCGATGGATGCCCTCCTCCGTTATGGAAGAGGATATCAAGAAGTTGAGGGAGGCCAGATACCTGACCGCCGAGGTTTCGCATTGGCTGCCTGCCCGAGGGCAGGTCATCCCTACTCCTGAACCCAACGAAGACGTCGTGTTCATCTCCCACTTCCTCCGAGGTCTAGGCCTCGCTCTGGATCCCTTCATAAGGGGTTTGATGTTCTATTACGGGCTAGACTTCCACGATCTAGTCCCGGACTCCTTTCTCCACATCTCGGCATTTATTGTCGTGTGTGAGGCCTTCCTCTGCATTACCCCTCACTTTGGCCTGTGGCTCAAGACCTTTGATGTGAAGCCGAAGATGGTTGAGGGGCAGCACATAGCGTGCAGAGGCGCATTAATAAGCAAGATTGCAGGAGCTCCGTGGCCAAAAGGTTCCTTTCCAGAGGTGTCCGGATTATGGCAATGGGAGTGGTTTTACATCACAGCTCCCAGAAGTGCCAAGTGCGTGGCTGCCCCTGCTTTCCGCTCGGGCCCCCCACCACAACTGATGTCATGGATTAGCAGAGGGCTGAGCTGGGGTCCAGCCAAGGACGTGCCTATACTGCAAGGCCACATTCAAGATCTCTTCGAGGGAGATTTTAATTTGGTTATGGTAATGCCAGTCATGCTAGTTTGTTGAGTCCAGCCTTGCAAACGTTGGCCCCTTCCCTTGTGGGAATTCAACCCAGAAGGACCGCGCACTATTCAGAATATCCTCGGCCTAACGCACGAGGAGATGTACAAGTCATTCTTCGGACCTCAAACAAAGTGTCCGGATACTACCGAGCACATGGGCCTGAGCAGCAACCACACCGCCAACCAAGTAAGTAATCCTCTAGCCGAACACACCATCTTGACCAGGACTGGCTAAAAAGGCGAAGATGATTCGGTGTTCGGCCCCCCTCCCTGAGGGTTTGGAAAATCCGGTACTAGAAAACATGCTCGAGCTCGCACCTTGCTCGGAGCCCTCGAAGGAAGATAAAGGGGGGAATAATGTGGGCGAAAGCGGGCCCCCATCGCTGCCAATTCCAACCGAGGGAATGAGCGCCTCCATGAGGGAGGATAACCAAGGGGAAGATTCTGACCTTCTCTCGCTATGGGGAAGGAAGAGGACTGCCTCTGAAGATCCGGAAACCGAGGCTTCCAAACGGGAGAAGAAGTCTCCAATAGAGGGTCCTGCCTTGGGGGGTGCTCTTGCCGCACAAAGTCCGCGCGGGGATCAGCCCTCTAACAAGCCGTAAGTGATCAAAAATACTTTAACAGTGAAGATATACTACCTTACCTCTGAGGAAAATAACCGAAGCATATATCTTGCAGTTCGGATCTTAGCCCTTCTCAGCAGAGCTCGTCTTCGAGGGATCTTCTTCCGGAGATGATGGAGAGCGAAACGCCTCCCCCGGACTCCCCCGCTCAAGAAGCGGGCGACCTTGAAGTGTCATCACGGAGGGCCTCTCCGGATCCGGTGAGGCCAGAAGATAATCCTATAGTCACCCGAAGACAATACTATAGTCACCAGAAGAGAGCAAACAAAAGAGTCCGACACCATCTGGTATGCGGTCGGACATTCTGAGGGAGCTGTTGGAGCGAGCGGCCATCTCAGAAGAACACCGTACGTTAATGAGTACGGTGATGGGAAGGATTTTGTCCGCCGAAAGCGGATTGCATGACGCCTTTATGTGTCTACTAACGGGCTTTGAGGTAAGTGAGATGATATTCCTTTGTAATAGTACCACGCATTTTTACGTGTGCCCTGTGTAGATAGTAGCCCCTGAGACTCTAGTTGTTACCGAGTACGGCGGCAAGCAGAGGATCATAGTCCCAGGTAATAACCATACCACTTTATGTGCAGGTGGTGGAAGCTCCGGTGGCTAGCCGGACTAATGAGTTTGCCGAACTGAAGCAGCAACTGGATGCGGCGGATGCCAACATTGAGCTGGTTAACAAGAGGCTTGACGAGGCACAAGGTAAGTGATATTTTCAGGTGAATGCCACATAGTAAGAGCAGCGTGATGCCAGTATCTTTAATATTTTGTGACTGCAGATGGAGCTGCCACCATGGAAACCCTTCGGGCGGAACTTTCCCGAGCCAAAGAAAAAGCATGAAGTAGTAATGCGGCTGCTTTGAAGGCGGCCAGAGAGTTAAGAGCCGAGAAGGACGCGCATTGCGAGAGCAAAGAGAAGATGGCCAAGATGGCCGTAAAGTTAAAAGACACTGTCGACCGTTGCCAGTTCCTTGAAGAAGAGAACCGAGCGAAGGCAACGGACCTTGAAAAGGCCACGATGGCGACCAAAGACACCCGCTCTGCCATGAGAGCGAAGAAGGAGGAGCTGCGTGAAGCCTGTGATATTGTGGTTGGGAAGCCCTTTTTGCTGCGGAGGAAGTTCGGAGATCCGCGGTATGCTCCTCTGGATCGGCTGTGGAGTTCGGCAGACGCATATCTGGACTTGGCGGCGAGCGCGATCAATGCGGCCGAATACTTCCGAGATCAAATAGATCATGAAGTGGACAAGCTGTTCTGGTCGCAGTTTAACGTTCCAGAGCGTCCACTTCCATTGACTGATCAACTAGCCGAATAGGCCGAACTCAATAGGTTGTCGAGACTTGCCATGAGGTCCGTCGTAGATCATCTTTGGCCGAAAAAGCCGAAGCCAAGCAGCTATTTCAGCTTAGTGCAGCAGTTCCTTGGTGCGGTGCCGCGCATCAATGTGATGAAGAGGTCGGCGTGCATAGAAGGCTCGCGGATGGCCCTTGCCTGTGTCAAAGCATACTGGGCGGATATGGATGCTACCACTGTCGCGGCGCAGGATTCGGCCATAGGCCGAGTGGCTGCCGACCACTATTTTGAAGAAGTTCTTGAGGGTGCTCGTTTGATAGAGGCCCAATGCTCGAAGAATATTATGTTTGAGTGACATGTATTCCCATTGTAAAAACAATGTTTTATTGAATTTATCAAGGCTGTATTTATACTTGTGCCCAAAAGTATTGTGATGCCTCATGTGCGGCCGTTTATGTATACATGTGTATAACCTGAAAGATTGTAGTCGTCGGCTTCAGCCCCCACGCATATAATGCGGGGGTGTTCGCAGAAGACGCGTATTCACACTTAATCCAACGTCTTGGTCCTAATAAGGAGGTGATAGCGCATCGAACTTGGCAACCGGACTATAATGCTTTAACACTTTCACTTAGCCATAGGAGTTTGACAGTGGGGCTACTATATAGCCCCTGGTGGCTCCGCACTCTCCCGAATTTGGGGTGCGTATATGCCTGGCCGGGAAACAGCCCTTCATTAAGGCAGAGGAATTCTAACATTCCGATAGGTCATCGAGTGGTTAACCAGTCTCGCGCTATATGATGACAGTCAATTTTCGGCTTTCTCTACTGAGGTGCTTGTCTGGATGAACCAGGGCACAATCGCAGTAGTTCTCCTGGTGCTGCCTTAGCCGATAGACCGGAACGTAAGGCACCAAAACACAGGAGCCGGGCAAACCCAACATTTGACCAAAGACATGATTCGGAGCTGATGCATATAAGGCCAAACTCGCGACGTCGAACACTCCCTAAGGTATTCGGTCTTTATGGTATAAATCGGGCCTAAATAATGCCCTTTGCAAGAAGCCCCTTGTGTCCAGGTACGTGCATTATTCTGACGTGGACACATGCCAAGACGTTAGCATCCTTCTCAATTGTACTGGGAATCCGGGGGATGTGTATCAACAAGAGACAGTAAAAAAGGTTTAAGCAGGGTCTTAATCTAAAAAGAATCCCTGGAACGGGTCCCTGCTGCACGTCTGCGCCTGTCTCTCCGTTGTGCCGTATCCTGGACGGGTGTAGCACGATGGTCATCTATGAAAGAGAGAAACTTACGTGAAAAGTTGTCGTGCAAAAAGGTAGGTTTAAAGAAACCATGTACAATTCAAGATGAGTAAAAATTGCCACTTGTCTGCGCGCGTTGAGCCCCTTGTATTTCTAATAGGGGTGTGGCCATCAAACCTGTATGAATTACATATAGCTGCGTTGGACTCGCCTAACCGTGTCCGTGGTCTTGACGACCTATTAAATGTTTTAGTTGGTGAGGCCGTTTTTAGTGTGCGGCTGCCAAGGCAGTCGCACTCTCTTCGGCGCACAAGGATCGCTCAATATTTCCATTCGCTGTAATGATCCCACATGGACCGGGCATCTTAAGCGTGAGGGAAGCGTAATGCGGTATTGCATTAAAGCGAGCGAAAGCTTCGCGTCCAAGTAGTGCTTGATAGCCACTTTGGAACGGAGCAATGTGGAATGTTAAATTTTCGCTACGGAAGTTATCGGGGAAGCCGAATATAACCTCTAGTAGCAGGTAGCCCGTGCAATGAGCCCCTGGGCCTGGCGTTACTCCTTTAAAGGTAGTATTGGTGTGGCGAATTTGCGTTGGGTCTATCACCATTTTGCGGATTGTGTCCTGATATGTCAGGTTTAGACTGCTGCCACCATCCATCAGGACTCGTGTGAAATGGTATCCATCAATTATTGGGTCTAATACCAAGGCAGCCCATCCTGCACGCCGGATATTTGCTGAGTAATCCTGATGGTCGAAAGTGATCGGTTGAGACGACCAGTGGCAGGACTCCGCGGTGATAGGCCCTTGGGCATATTTCTCTAGGAGTTCCGCTTTGTTTCTCCCCTTGATCACGTGTAACACATTTACTGTTTTGATTTCTGGTGGAAATTTCTTTTGTTCCCCAGTGTCTTGCTTTAGAGGCTCATCCTCGTCTTCGCTTGGTGTATCCTCCCCCTTGTGTACGGCGTTGAGCTTGCCGAACTGCTTGAAGACCCAACATTCTCTGTGGGTATGATTAGCGGGTTTACCAGGGGTGCTATGGATCTAACATATTTGGTCCAGAATTTTGTTTAGGCTGGACAGTTCATCTCTGGCGCCTTTGGAGGGCGGCTTTTGCTGACCTGGCCGAGAGCTTCTGAATCCGGCGTTTACTGCCGTGCTCTTCGGGTTGTCTTCTTTATTCCGGCGCTTATTATTGTTTCTGCGCCGTGATTTCCCGTTTCCATCTCTAACTTCGGATGTACTGGGGTCGCTGGTGCTGCATCTGGCTAGCCAGTTGTCCTCACCCGCGCAAAAGCGAGTCATGAGGCTTGTTAATGATGCCATTGTTCTTGGCTTTTCTTGGCCGAGGTGTCTGGCAAGCCATTCATCGCGGATGCTATGCTTAAAAGCTGCCAAGGCTCCAACGTCCGGACAGTCGACTATTTGGTTCTTTTTAGTAAGAAACTTGTTCCAAAGCTTTCGGGCCGACTCTCCGAGCTGTTGAGTTATATGACTCAAATCGTCCGCATCCGGAGGTCGGACATAAGTCCCTTGAAAATTTGCCCGAAAAGCGTCTTCGAGCTCTTCCCAGCTTCCAATGGAGCTTTTGGGGAGGCTTTTAAGCCAGTGCCGAGCTGGCCCTTTGAGTTTGAGGGGTAAATACATAATGGCGTGGAGATCATCTCCTCGAGCCATATGGATATGGAGGATGTAGTCCTCAATCCAGACCCCAGGGTCTGTTGTTCCGTCGTATGCCTCTATGTTTACGGGTTTGAATCCCTCTGGAAATTCATGGTCCAGCACCTCATCGGTGAAACATAGGGGGTGTGCGGCACCCCTGTATCTGGGTGTACCGCGTTGTTCGGATGTTTGTTGTGTTGCATCGTATGCTGGAGCGTGCTTGCGTGGTCCATAGATGGATCTGGTTGCGCCATCCTTTTGATGCGAGCCATCGCGTGGATCGTGTATTGGCTTATGTGCGGCGTTGTTTGCCGCTCTATGTTGGCCATGAGGCCGTCTATTCGGCCGGATGGCCGTTTTAATTTTTGGTTGCGGGGGATCTAAGGCCTCCTCATCGAATTCAGGTAGCAACTTCCGCTTCGGGTAGCTCTTGGTGTGGCGATTACCGCCGTACTTCGCTACTGTGTTGAGTACTTTACTCCATCTGATTTGGAGTGTGTCTTGCGCAGCCTTGAGCCCTTGCTTCTGCTTTTTTAGACTCCTCGCGGTGGCAACAAGCCTTTGATGGGCATTCTGTTGCTCCAGGTGTCTGTCTGGTGTGATGTCGTCCGTACTATTATCTTTGACAGAGTCGGGTTGTTCGGTTTGATTCACCGTGTTGCCGTGGTCCGGCGATGGTTCACCCTGCTCTAGCGCTGGGTCAACATGATCGTTATTTCTGCCGAGGCGGGATTTGGGGCGGCTCTTACGCCACCGCTTTGACTGCTTCTCGAGGGGACAATCCTTCGTTGCGTCCTTCCGTTCCTCGTCGTTGTTTTCTTTTGGTGTGTCTACCATGTATACATCATGTGATGAAGTGGGTGTCCAGTGCCCTGTGGGCAGTGGTTCCTGTTGGTCTCCTGCATCGTCGTCCATACCGTCGATGTCTTCAGAGTCGAAGTCGAGCATGTCGGTTAAGTCGTCGACAGTGGCTACAAAGTGGGTGGTGGGTGGGCATCGAATTTCTTCGTCGTCCGATCCCAATCCTGCAGGTCATAGTTTGGCCAGGATCCTCCTGACAAGGAGAGAGACCTTAATGAGTTCAGTATGTCGCCAAAGGGCAAGTGCTAAAAAATATCTGCGGAGGTGAACTCCATGATCGGCGCCCAATAGGATTCACTAGGAACAGGCTCCGGCGGTTCGGAGTCGGCGGCCAGAGAAGGATCCGGCAGTTTGACGACACGACTCTCGTGCAGGGTAAGGTCGATGTTCGGCTCGATCGCCGCTGGGGGTAAGGACTCCGTGGCGGGGTCCATCCACCCATCCATGGACGGCGCAACTGGCTCCGAATTAAGGGTCGAAGCGGCTGTCGGTGCGATTTCTTGAACACAATCCAATGGCAGAGCTAAATTGTACTCATCGTGACCGCATGACGCACAAGGCAGAGGCTCGAATCCGTCGAAGATCAAGTCTCCGCGGATATCAGCCGTGTAGTTTAAGCTTCCAAACCTAACCTGGTGGCCAGGGGCGTAACTTTCGATCTGCTCCAGATGGCCAAGCGAGTTGGCCCGCAGTGCGAAGCCGCCGAATACAAAAATCTGTCCGGGGAGAAAAGTCTCACCCTGGACTGCACCGCTATCGATGATCGTAGGAGCCATCAAGCCTAACAGCGATGACACAGAGGAACTCTCAATGAAAGCACCAATGTCGGTGTCAAAACCGGCGGATCTCGGGTAGGGGTCCCGAACTGTGTGTCTAAGGTGGATGGTAACAGGAGGCAGGGAACACGATGTTTTACCCAGGTTCGGGCCCTCTTGATGGAGGTAAAAACCTACGTCCTGCTTGATTAATATTGATGATATGGGTAGTACAAGAGTAGATCTACCACGAGATCAGAGAGGCTAAACCCTAGAAGCTAGCCTACGGTATGATTGTATGTTGTCCTACGGACTAAAACCCTCCGGTTTATATAGACACTGGAAAGGGCTAGGGTTACACAAGGTCGGTTACAAAGGAGGAGATATACATATCCGTATTGCCTAGCTTGCCTTCCACGCCAAGTAGAGTCCCATCCGGACACGAGACGAAGTCTTCAATCTTGTATCTTCATAGTCCAACAGACCGGCCAAAGGATATAGTCCGGCTGTCCGGAGACCCCCTAATCCAGGACTCCCTTAGATATTAAAATTAAAAAGTATGAGCACCGACAACTAGCAATGGGTGTGTTAACATGAATGTAATGTCGGTGAGAAATACGTACTGCCCCAAACTTAGGCTTTTGGCCTAAGTTGGTCTAATGCCACGGATGGCCTGACGGATATCCAAAGTTGTAGTTGGGGTCGTACTGAGATGCAACAGTCATTGCATCATGGGCTGCAGCTTGGAGGCAAGCTATCTCAGCCCTCCTCTTATACTCTTCGCCTCCTCTCTGGTTATAAAATATCTCCCTTTTGCCTGAAAGTCAAAGAAAGTAGAAGCAGGGAGAGCGACGTGATAGGTGCATCGTCTGTCAAAGATTAGTCGGTACTGGAGGAACTGATTGTTCCTCTCAACAAAATGATGACGAACCATAGCCTCGTAATCCAAATAAGCAGGAGGAAACTCAATGTCATCCTCACGTATGGTTTTACCAAGAAAATTATCTATACGGGTTGCATAAATCCCACTGAAGAAATCTCCATTAAATCTATTATGATGCAACCTACGTGCAACAATGGCTCCCAAATTATAAGATTTATCTCCTAACACAGCACTCCTACGAATACTGAGGTCAGGGACACACATATGACATGCTTCATCTTTACCATTTATGCACCTACCTATGAATAGAGCAAAATAATGTATAACAGGAAAATGAATGCTCCCTATGGTAGCTTGTGCTATATCTCTAGATTCCCCCACAGTTATACTAGTAAGAAAATCTCCAAATTCGGATTTGCGAGGTTCATTAGCACTACCCCATTGTGGAAGTTTGCAAGCAGTGGTAAAGTCCTCTAAGTCCATAGTATAAGAATTTTCATAAAGATCAAACATGACAGTTTGAGAATTACGTGAAGATGAAAATTCAAACCTCCCGACAAAGGAACTAGTGAGATAGTGGTACTGACGGCACTTCTCTGCCTCGAAGCTCACAAGATCAGCGTTACGCGAATATGCGTTAAATTCTTCCTTAACTCCAGCTTGACCCATGAAGTCCTCTGAAGGCCATTCACAAGGCCGCACTGGAGCGTCCCTTGGTGGCTCATCATCAGCATCAGGCATTGCAAGCCTGGGTCCTTGTTTCCTTGAAGAACCACCTTGGTACATTTTCCTAAGAATATTTTTTTTCTCTAAAAAATTTCTAATTTTTTAGTAACTTCAAATAAAAGTAAACCAAACTCAACAAAATTGATAGTAACTACTCCCACAAGTGCCTAGAGCATATATCATGCATTAGAACTACTAGGAACCATATAAATTTGACATGCAAGCTCAAGAACATGGTCACCTAGGCAGCACAAATTTTCAATGAATAAAGCACTAGAACAAAAACTAATTCGACCAATGGAGGAGTCACATACCAAGGAACAATCCCCCAAAGCAGTTTTGTGAGAGGTGCTTTGAGCAAGAAGATCGAAAATCACAGCAAAATGAGCTAGAACTCGTGCTTGAGCTGGATGGTGATTTTTTTGGGAGGAAGAAGAAGTGTGTGGGTGCAGGAATAAGTGGAGGGGAGCCACCATGGGCCCACGAGGCAAGGGGCACGCCCAGGGGGGTGGGCGTGCCCTGGACCCTCGTGGCCACGTGCTTGCTCCCCCTGCTATGTTCTCAGTGCCGGATATTCTCAAACATTCCAGAAAAAATCATATTAAATTGGTAGGGCATTTGGAGAACTTTTATTTTCGGGGTATTTTTATATTGCACGGATAATTAAGAAAATAGACAGAAATTACTATTTTTGCTTTATTTAATATAAATAACATAAAGTAAAAAGAGGGTATAGAAGGTTTTGCTTTCTAACTTCATCCATCTCATGCTCATCAAAAGGAATCCACTAAGAAGGTTGATCAAGTCTTGTTAACAAACTCATTTCGAGTAACATGAAACCGAAGAAATTTCGAATGCCACTATGTTACCTCAACGGGGATATGCACATCCCCAATAACAAGAATATCATATTTCTTCTTGACAGTAGGAAGACGAAATTCAAAACCTCCAAAAATAATCGATGGAATTTTTCCAATAGAATTTGATACTGTGGACTTGAGGTTGTTTCCTCGAAAAGTGTACCGTATGCTCATTACCATTAACATGAAAAGTGACATTGCCCTTGTTGCAATCAATAACAGCCCCTGCAGTATTAAAAAAGGGTCTTCCAAGAATAATAGACATACTATCGTCCTCGGGAATATCAAGAATAACAAAGTCCGTTAAAATAGTAACGTTTGCAACCACAATAGGCACATCCTCACAAATACCGACAGGTATCGCAGTTGATTTATCAGCCATTTGCAAAGATATTTCAGTAGTTGTCAACTTATTCAAATCAAGTCTATGATATAAAGAGAGAGGCATAACACTAACACCGGCTCCAAGATCACATAAAGCAGTTCTAACATAGTTTCTTTTAATGGAGCATGGTATAGTTGGTACTCCTGGGTCTCTTAGTTTCTTAGGTATTCCACCCTTAAAAGTATAATTAGCGAGCATGGTGGAAATTTCAGCTTCCGGTATCTTTCTTTTATTAGTAACAATATCTTTCATGTACTTAGCATAAGGATTCATTTTAAGCATATCAATCAAACGCATACGCAAAAAGATAGGTCTAATCATTTCAGCAAAGCGCTCAAAATCCTCATCATCCTTTTTGTTGGATGGCTTAGGAGGAAAAGGCATGGGTTTCTGAACCCAAGGCTCTCTTTCCTTACCATGCTTCCTAGCAACAAAGTCTCTTTTATCATAACATTGATTCTTTGATTGTGGGTTATCAAGATCAACAACAGGTTCAGCTTCTGTATCATTATCATTGCTAGGTTGAGCATCAACATGAACATTATCATTAACATTATCACTAGTTTCATGTTCATTACCAGATTGTGTTTTAGCATCATAAATAGAGATATCATTGGGATTCTGAGGTGTGTCAATAACAGGTTCACTAGAAGCATGCAATGTCCTATCAGTTTCCATTCTCTTCCTTTTAGAAGGACTAGGTGCATCTATATTATTTCTCTGAGAATCTTGCTCAATTCTCTTAGGATGGCCCTCAGGATACAAAGGTTCCTGGGTCATTTTACCACCTCTAGTCATAACTCTAACAACATTATCATTATTCTTATTGTTTAATTCATTGAGCAAATCATTTTGAGCTTTAAGTACTTGTTCTACTTGAGTGGTAACCATAGAAGCATGTTTACTAATGAGTTTAAGTTCACCTTTAACTCTAGACATATAATCACCCAAGTGTTCAATCATATTAGCATTTTGTTTCAATTGTCTACCAAAATAAGCATTGAAGTCTTCTTGCTTAACCATAAAGTTATCAAACTCATCCAAACATTGGCTAGCAAACTTAGTAGGAGGGATTTCAGCTTTATCATATCTATAGAGAGAATTTACCTTTACTACCTGTGTAGAGTTATCAAGACCATATATTTCTTCAACAAGCGGTAAATTAAGACCATGTATTTCTTCAATAGGAGCTTAACATCTTCAGCTTTAATACCCTTTTCTTTCATAGATTTCTTTGCCTCTTGCATATCTTCAGGACTGAGAAATAGAACACCTCTTTTCTTCGGAGTTGGTTGAGGAATAGGCTCAGGAGTTGGCTCAGGAGCTGGCTCAGGAAGTGTCCAATTATTTTCATTTGTCAACATATTATTCAATAGAATTTCAGCTTCATCCGGTGTTCTTTCCCTGGAAACAGAACCAGCACAACTATCCAGGTAATCTCTGGAAGCATCGGTTAGTCCATTATAAAAGATATCAAGTATTTCATTTTTCTTAAGAGGGTGATCAGGCAAAGCATTAAGTAATTGGAGAAGCCTCCCTCAAGCTTGTGGGAGACTCTCTTCTTCAATTTGCACAAAATTATATATATCCCTTAAGGCAGCTTGTTTCTTATGAGCAGGGAAATATTTAGCAGAGAAGTAATAAATCATATCCTGGGGACTATGCACACAACCAGGATCAAGAGAATTAAACCATATCTTAGCATCACCCTTTAATGAGAACGAAAATATTTTAAGGATATAAAAGTAGCGAGTTCTCTCATCATTAGTGAACAGGGTGGCTATATAATTTAATTTAGTAAGATGTGCCACAACAGTTTAAGATTCATAACCATAAAAAGGATCAGATTCAACCAAAGTTAGTATATCGGGATCAATAGAGAATTCATAATCCTTATTAGTAACAAAGGTAGGTGAACTAGCATAAGAAGGATCATATTTCATTCTAGCATTCAAAGTTTTTTTAAGCTTAGTTAATAATTTCTTAAGATCACTTCTATCATTGCATGCAAGAAAGTCTCTTTTAGTTTCTTCATCCATAACATAGCCCTCAGGCACAACATGCAATTCATATTTATTAGGAGAGCCTTCATCACCACTTTCATCAATATTATCAGTTTCAATAATTTCATTCTCTCTAGCCCTAGCAAGTTGTTCATCAAGAAATTCACCAAGTGGCACAGTAGTATCTAGCATAGAATTAGTTTCATCATAAGTATCATGCATAGCAGAAGTGGCATCATCAATAATATGCGACACATCAGAATTAATAGCAGAAGCAGGTTTAGGTGTCGCAAGCTTACTCAAAACATAATGTGAATCAAGTGCAGAGCTAGATGGCAGTTCCTTACCTCCCCTCGTAGTTGAGGGATAAATTTTTGTTTTCGCGTCTTTCAAGTTCTTCATAGTGACCAGCAGATATAAATCCCAAGTGACTCAAAGAATAGAGCTATGCTCCCCGGCAACGGTGCCAGAAAATAGTCTTGATAACCCACAAGTATAGGGGATCGCAACAGTTTTTGAGGGTAGAGTATTCAACCCAAATTTATTGATTCGACACAAGGGGAGCCAAAGAATATTCTCAAGTATTAGCAGCTGAGTTGTCAATTCAACCACACCTGGAAACTTAATATCTGCAGCAAAGTGTTTAGTAGCAAAGTAATATGATAGTAGTGGTAACTGTGGCAAAATGTAACGGTAGCAAAAGTAATATTTTTGGTGTTTTATAGTGATCATAACAATAGCAACGGAAAAGTAAATAAGTGAAGAACAATATATAGAAAGCTCGTAGGCAATGGATCGATGATAGAGAATTATGTTAGATGCGATCGATCATGTAACAGTCATAACCAAGGGTGACATAGAACTAGCTCCAATTCATCAATGTAATGTAGGCATGTATTCCGAATATAGTCATACGTGATTATGGAAAAGAACTTGCATGACATCTTTTGTCCTACCCTCCCGTGGCAGCGGGGTCCTAGTGGAAACTAAGGGATATTAAGGCCTCCTTTTAATAGAGTACCAGACCAAAGCATTAACACATAGTGAATACATGAACTCCTCAAACTACGGTCATCACCGGGAGTGGTCCCGATTATTGTCACTTCGGGGTTGCCGGACCATAACACATAGTAGGTGACTATAGACTTGCAAGATAAGATCAAGAACTCACATATATTCATGAAAACATAATAGGTTCAGATCTGAAATCATGGCACTCGAGCCCTAGTGACAAGCATTAAGTATAGAAAAGTCATAGCAACATCAATCTCAGAACATAGTGGATACTAGGGATCAAAGCAAACAAAACTAACCCGATTACGTGATAAATATCATCCAACCCATCACCGTCCAGCAAGCCTAACATGGAATTACTCAGGCACGATGGTGAGTGTCGGTGTCAAAACTGGCGGATCTCGGGTAGGAGGTCCGGAACTGTGCGTCTAGGTCGGATGGTAACAGGAGGCAAGGGACACGAAGTTTTACCCAGGTTCGGGCCCTCACGATGGAGGTAAAACCCTATGTCCTGCTTGATTAATATTGATGATATGGGTAGTACAAGAGTAGATCTACCATGAGATCAGAGAGGCTAAACCCTAGAAGCTAGCCTATGGTATGATTGTTGTTGTCTATGTTGTCCTACGGACTAAAACCCACTGGTTTATATAGACACCGGAGAGGGTTAGGGTTACACAAAGTCGGTTACAATGGTAGGAGATCTGAATATCCGTATCGCCAAGCTTGCCTTCCATGCCAAGGAAAGTCCCTTCCGGACACGGAACGAAGTCTTCAATCTTGTATCTTCATAGTCCAGGAGTCCGGCTGAAGGCATAGTCCGGCTATCCGAACACCCCCTAATCCAGGACTCCCTCAGTAGCCCCTGAACCAGGCTTCAATGACGACGAGTCCGGCGCGCAGATTGTCTTCGGCATTGCAAGGCGGGTTCCTCCTCCAAGTATTTCATAGAAGATTTTGAACACAAAGATAGTGTCCGGCTCTGCAAAATAAGTTTCCACATATTGCCATAGAGAGACTAATATTTACACAAATCTAATCTGCTAACGTATCCCATAGCGTGACACACAACGGCCAAGCCTTTATCCGAGTCATTTCATTATCCCACCTCAGCGCATTATGCGAGGCGGTTTCCTTGGCACGTCTTGTCAAAGCAGAGATCGTGTCCCCTTATTTCGGGATTCCCATCAATACGGGCGTGGGTAACCCAACCACGCCATTGATTACGGCGCTTGGAGATAAGCGAGTTTTACCAGGCTGGTGGGGACACGTAGTCGCATCCACCCATATAAGGGGATAAGGATCCACCTTTTCACCTATGCCTTCTTCCTCCTTTGCCTATCCATTCTCGCGCACTCGAGCTCCAGCACCTAAGTCCGCACTCCCACCTCAACCTTCTCCAGCCATGTCCGGAGCGGGAGGCAAGTGGATGGTCTCTCCGTCACGGAGGGAAACATCAAAAAGCTGAGGAAGGCCGGATACTTGTCTAACGACATTGCGTACCGGCTTCCCGAAAAGGGGCAGCTCATCCCCACCCCTAGGCCCCATGAGAGGGTGGTGTTCCTCCCCCATTTCCTCCGCGGACTGGGCTTCCCTCTCCACCCATTTGTCCGGGGGCTCATGTTCTACTACAGCCTGGATTTCCACGATCTGGCCCCGAACTTCGTCCTCAACATCTCGGCATTTATTGCCGTGTGCGAGGCCTTCCTCCGCATCCGCCCCCATTTCGGCCTGTGGCTCAAGACTTTCAATGTCAAGCCGAAGGTGGTGCGCGGCAACCAGACGGAGTGCGGAGGTTCTATGGTTGGCAAGATGGCCAACGTCTTATGGCTCGAGGGCTCCTTTGTGGAGACCCTGAAGGGGTGGCAAGCGGGGTGGTTTTACATCATCGAGCCACGCGACCCTGAATGGGTTGCACCCCCCGAGTTTCGATCCGGACCCCCTACGCGGCTCACCTCCTGGAAGGAGACGGGCCTGTCGTGGGGTAAGAAAGGAGAGCTGACCGGACTCCAAACATGCATGCAAACCCTGGTGGACAAGAAGCTCAAACTTGTCAACGTAGTCCAGGTTATGCTCATCCACCTGATCCTCCCGTGTCAACGACGGGCTTTCAACCTGTGGGAGTTCGATCCAGCGCTGCACCAAACTCTGAGCAGGGTCTTCGACATGACGTATGAAGATGCCTGGAGGGTGTTTTTCAAGGGCGCCGAGGCCCCCGCATCTGCTGCCGAGGATCGCAGATTCAGTACACAGCATCACGCTCATGCGGTAAGCTGTTTATTTCCTTTTACAGGGTATTAGTTTTTCATAGTTTGACTCCATGCGGGATCTAAGCTCCCTTACCTTTGACAGGATTGGCAGGTGACGTCCAGATAGATCAACTGTCCGGCTCCTTTGCCCGAAGGCCCAGAGGACGCTCGCTTGGCGAAGCTGCTGGTTCCGGCGCCCTATGTGGTGCCAGATAAGAAGGCCGCGAAAAGGGCCACGGGGACTAAAAAGAGTTTCCGGCGCCAGGAGGTGTCGGATTCATCATCCGGCGGTTCCGAGGCGCATTCCTCCCGTGAAGACGAGGAGGAAGAAGAAGAAACCTCTCCCCCTCCAGTGGGAGGAGAGAAGAAAAGGAAGGCCGCCCTCTCTGGGGAGGCCGGAGGGTCCAAGAAGGGGAGAACCCTTCCTCCGGACTACTCCATCGACGCCGACGAGGGTGGAGAGGAGTGGCAGCCCAGGGCCAAGCCCCTGGCGAAATCAAAATATCCGGATACTGGAGTAACTAATAGTATTAGTTTATTGCACAGCTTTCCCTTATGTCGAATATGTTTATGCAGCCCACCCAAAGGCCGGCTTGACGCGTTGTCGAGCGGCTCACTGGACTCTTCGGATGTGAACTCGCTTCCGACGGCTTCCTCCCCCCACCCTACGGATGACACCGAAGTGTTGTCCCGACAGGTTCCAAGCTGGGAGGAGGTGGTCCTGGAGGCGCCGCAAGGCGACCTCCCGGACTCCAGGAGTAAAGGGGATGAAACCCCCCAGGGCTCCAAGTCCGTATCAAGACCGGACACCGCTCCGGAACCTTGAAAGGTTCCAAAGTCCGGCGGGCGAGCTCCTTCCAAGAGGAGTAGGCCCACCGTGCCGGTGACCCCCGTCCAACCGGGGGCACCGGACAATCTATTGGAGGTGCTCGAAGGCGCCTCCATCGACGAGGGGCACCGCACTATTATGAGTGCGGTGGTCCAGAAAGTTCAGTCCGCCAAGAGCGGACAGACTGAAGCTTGTACTAGCCTTTCGACAGGCTTTGAGGTAAGTAAATAATGTGTAAATAATATTACCGCATAGACAGTAGCCCCTGATGCTCTGTTGGGCGTTCAGGAAGAAAAGCCGAATAGAGGATCAAAGAATTCGCAGGAGTCTAGCAAAAGGAGTCAATATGCGTATGCAGGTTTCTCTGCTGGCGTCCGCCGCACTGACTGTGGAAGTGGACACACTGAAGCAGAGCCTCCAGAAGTCCGAGGAAGAGCTCAGGCGTGCCAAGAAGCAGCTCGAGGAGAAGGAAGGTAAGAAATACCTTGTTTGAATGTATATATAAAAAAGGTGCAATTGCAAAAAATTCAGGACTAACATGGCTATTGTAGGGGCCACGTCTGAGGTGGCGACCCTTAAGCAAGCGCTACTCAAGGCCAAGAAGAGTGCGGCCGCGGAGCGCACCGAGCGGGAGAAGTATGAGGCCGAGGTTGGCAAGGTGCGGCAAGAGCTCCAGGTTCTCATGAAGAAACATGAGAGTTTGGAGCTTGACTCGAAGACGCAAGAGTCCGAGCTCGCGGCGGCTATTGAAAATGCCAAGGCTGCCAAGACTGAATCCCAGAAGACCCTCCAGGAGTTGGATGAGGTGAAGAAGATAGCAGCGGGTAAGGCATTCTTTATGCAAAGCAAACATATAAACGTGAGTTACTTGTTACTTACCCAAATCCGGAGTTCTCCAGGAGCGTTCGCAGATCTTCCCCGGAGTGTGTCCGATGCCGCCGCATTCTATCGAGCCGAGGAGGCCAGCTCAACAGAGAAGGTGTTTTGGTCTCAGTATGTTGAGGATGGACACCCCGTGCCCCTGAGCGACCAGCTGAAGCAACTGGTCGAGCTCCACAAGGCGGCCGAACAGGCCATGAAGGGTCTCCTAGTTCGGCTGTGGCCTGGAGGGGCTCTGCCTGGGAGCTATTTCGGGCTAGTGCGGCGGCTGGTGGAGGCCTGTGCAAGGCTCGAAGTCATCAAGCGCTCCGTCTGCATTGAAGGTGCCCGTAGGGCCCTTGCCCGTGCTAAGGTGCACTGGGGCAAGCTCGATGCTCAGAAGCTCGTGAAGGATGGGCCACCACCGGGGAAAGAGCATCGCAAGCCCGAGAATTACTATAAGGATGTTCTGAAGGGTGCCTGCCTTGTGGCGAATGAATGTTCTAGGGATGAAATTTTTGAGTAAAACTCGTTCGTTTTTGTCCTGTGCACTGAAAACTTGTTCATATGTGCTGAGTAATGCTGTTTGAATTTAAAATATTACATTCTGTGCGGTTGTTTATCAATTCTGAGAGATGGCGAGTCATCGTCTTCTGCCCCCATGCCGCTAGTGCTGGGGTGTTCGGGGATAAACCTAAGCGCTCTTTTTCCCATGTTTGGGTCCTTCGAGGGAGGAGCTCAGCCCAATGAACAAGGCAATCGGACTATAACGCGTGAACACTCTCACTTAGCCATAGAATTCTATAATTTTAAATTTCGGCGAAGCCCCTAGTATTCGGAAGACCGAGTTCGGGGCGCTATCCACACCTTGGCCGGACAAAGCCGACTCCTCGCCCTAAGCGTCATAAGTTTTTAGGGACTCGAAAAAACCTCTCGAACAGCGACCAGCTCTCGCTTGATCATGACAGTCAGTTTTAGCTTTCTCCACTGAGGTGCTCGGCCCAGCTCAACTGGGGCACAATCGCAGTGGTTCTCCTAGTGCTACCTTAGCTGATATAGTGGAACATAAGGCACCAAAACATAGGAGCCAGGCAAACCCAACTATTGACCCAAGACATGATTCGGAGCCAATGCATATAATGCTATAAGTTCGGGGTGCCGCACTTGTGAAAGTGTTCGGACTTCTCACACCATATTGAGGTGTACTAAAGCCCCTGGCGTATTTTGGCCGTACCAAATTGTACGGGTGCAACATGTCGGTAAGGAACATTTATAAAAAGATAATGCAAAAATAGATAAAAGCTATGCATTGTTTATTAAAAGTAGCTGCGATCAAAGCAGAACGATACAAATAATGCGATAAACAAAAAGTTGGACTATTTAACATGTCTGCTCCAGGGGCAAGCTGCGGAATAGTAGGCGAAACAGGTATATTGCTCGTGATAGAGACCACCTGTGAGTTCCGTAATGCGGCGTGGCTTGTCTGCCTCCCTGCTTCTTGCATCGTTTGTGCGGCAATTAAACTGCCGAACAGGCCTTCCGAAGAATGGAGTCCTAAAAGTAAGAGAAAATTAAAAAAAAAATCGGCAGCCCCTGGTGCGGTTTAAGCCGCGTTTCGGGCGTGCCGTGATGGTGCCCCTCCCCCTGTACCCATGGTATTTTTAGAGCATAGTTATGTACGCGAAGCACTGATGTCGCATTGTTGCGAGGGCTGGGGTTGGGGCCGTATTGCTACGCCCACTCGGAACGTGCCAGGCGGTCTTGTTGTGCGTTACTCCGGGCGCGCTTGACGGTGTCCGGACGCTTAATGGCCGGACTGGAGAACTGCCTGGAGAGGCTGCTTTGTGCTTCCGCTGCAAGGGCCTGTCGGTGTTCTGGGAACGGGGTTCCCCAGACTTGCCTGCCTGCGGCCTACGGCGTGGCTCAAAGGGGGGCCCAGCACGGCCCATCTTCACCAACACAGACCCAAGACCCTCGCGAGGGGCCAAGCCACGCGGAGCGGATGCGCGGAGCTTCCTCAGGCACGGCCTCATCAGGCTGGCTCGCGAGGAGGCGGAGAGATCAAGGCGGGGTACCTCACGAGGTGCCCGTGACGCAAGCCATGACGACCAAGGGAGCCAGGCGGGTGCCAGCCCGCACAGTGTCCTCCTTTCCTCTTTGGTGCAAAGGGGGCAAGCGCAGCCGTGGAGTACCGAGGCATCAGGTAAAGGTTGCCATTTCGATGCAACAAGACCAAGACCAGGAAGACTGCAAGACGGAGGTCATCGTGGAGCCCAAGACGGCGTCACCACCAGAGCTTTGTGCAGGCGAAGACTACTTTTGTCAGGATAGCTGGTGCTAGCTGTCCCCCTTCAAATTAGCCCGCCATTGTTGGCTCCCTTCCCGCTCGATATTCGGGAAGAGGACCAGGGCCTCTATAAATAGGACCAGCCACCCACAGGGTAGGGGGCAGAGGCAAAGGACGAAGAAGAGAAGATCAAAATCTGAGAGAGATTTAGGGGGGATCGAGATCAACAGTCGAGAAGAGAGAGAGAGTGAAGGGTGACTGAAATCCTCCCAGCAGTTCATCGCCCCAGCCAAGAACAGACCCTCGCGAGGCTGTTCTTCCTTGTATTGCTCATCATCATCAGCCCAAGAGGCAATCCACCACACCACACACTGGAGTAGGGTATTACACCACAACGGTGGCCCGAACCAGTATAAACCCTGTGACTCTTGTTTTGTTCTTTCCATAGCTTAGATCTTAGCGAGGCAGAGGGGTGCAGGTAGGTAGAAGGCGAAATCTCCGCGCGCACCCTAGTGTTCGAACCTCAAGGGTCTGCCGGGACCCGAAATCCGACAGGGCCGCCGTGTGCTCCTCCGTTCAGAGAGAGCGTTCGGTGTTTCCGTTGACCGTAATTACTCCTCTAGGGCTTGGCATCTGAGCTTAAGGTATGCGTAGTGTGGTACCGCATTGAACTTGGCGAATGCGGTTCGTCCGAGCAGTGTGTGATAGCCACTGCGGAATGGGACTATGTCGAAGATTAACTCCTCACTTCGGAAATTATCCGGAGATCCGAAGACCACTTCAAGTGTGACTGAGCCTGTACAGTTGGCTTCTACACCTGGTATTACGCCTTTAAAGGTCGTTTTGGTGGGCTTAATCCTCGAGGGATCTATGCCCATTTTCCGCACTGTATCCTGGTAAAGCAGGTTCAGGCTACTGCCGCCGTCAATAAGGACACTAGTGAGATGAAATCCGTCAATAATTGGGTCTACTGTTGTTCGGCGGTCGGGGCTCCTCGTTGTCATTGCTATGTAGCCCCTTGTCTTCATTTTCGGCATTTAACTTGCCTGCCTGCTTGAACACCCAACAATCCCTGTTGGTGTGATTGGCCGGCTTTTCGGGGGTGCCATGTATTTGGCACAAGCGGTCGAGTATTCGGTCCAAACTGGACCGGCCCCTAGGATTCCTTTTGAATGGCTTTTTCCGCTGACGGATTTAGAGCCTCTGAATCCAGCATTAACTGTCGTATCCTCAGCATTGTCGCCGTTAATGCGGCGCTTCTGCTTGTTGCGATGCGACCTGCCACTATTGTCCCTGGTATCCGAATTACCAGGGTTCTTGGCCATATTGTTGCTACGAGCAAGCCAGCTGTCTTCTCCCACGCAAAAGCGGGTCATGAGTGTCGTGAGTGCTGCCATAGATTTCGGCTTTTCCTGTCCTAGATGCCGGGCAAGCCACTCGTCACGGATATTATGCTTGAAGGCTGCTAGGGCCTCTGCATCCGGACAGTCGATTATTTGATTTTTCTTTGTTAGGAACCGTGTCCAGAATTGCCTGGCCAATTCGTCTGGCTGCTAAATTACATGGCTTAGGTCATCGGCGTCTGGGGGTCGCACATAAGTGCCCTGGAAATTGTCGAGGAATGCGGCTTCCAGGTCCTCCCAACAACTGATTGACCCTGTTGGCAGGCTGCTAAGCCACTGCCGAGCTGGTCCTTTAAGCTTGAGTGGGAGGTATTTGATGGCGTGGAAATCATCGCCGCGAGCCATGTGGATATGAAGGAGATAATCCTCGATCCATACCGCAGGATCTGTTGTGCCATCATATGATTCGATGTTTACGGGTTTGAAACCCTCGGGGATTTGATGATCCATTATTTCGTCTGTGAAGCATAGTGGGTGTGCGGCGCCTCTGTACTGGGCTATATCATGACGTAGCTCCAATGAGCTTTGTCTACTGTGTTCGGCCCTGCCGAATTTGTGGCCGGCGTGATGGTTACCGTCTCGAGCCGTGGGGCGCCCACGCGATCCGTATATCGATCTTGTTTGCCTTGCCTTGTCCTCCAACATATCTCGTAAGTCCGACGCATATTCCCGTGCCTTGGTACGGGGTGCGGCTTGAGTGGAGGGCCGAGAGGCCTCTCTGTCGCGGCCACGAGGTGGCCGGTCGGCCGCATCAAGTGCTTCCTCCTCTAATCAGGGTAGCAACCTGCGCTTTGGGTAGCTCTTGGAGGGGCGTTCGAGTTTATGCTCTTCGGATGCAAGGACTTCTGTCCATCTGTCGACTAGCAAATCTTGATCAGCTTTAAGTTGTTGCTGTTTTTTCTTGAGGCTTCTTGTCGTGGCCATAAGCCTGCATTGAAAACGCTCTTGCTCGACGGGATCCTCTGGCACGACGAATTCGTCGTCGTCAAGGCTTGCCTCGTCTTCAGAGGGAGGCCTATAATTATCGTCCTCGACCTCTATGTCAGCCGCTCTCTCATGAGGGCTGGTTTCCCCATCCTCCTGTGCTAAATCTTGCTGGAGGGGGTTTTCTTCGGCACTTTCCGGAGTATTATTATCTCCCGTGCTGGAGTCGCCGCATTTGTTTTGGCGGGATTTTGAGCGGCGCCGCTGATGCCGGCGCTTAGGCTGTTTCTTGGAGGGGTCATCCTCCGCTGTTCCATCGCCATCTCCTTCTTTTGGGGTGTCCACCATGTATATGTCATATGACGAGGTGGCTTTCCAGGGCCTAGTAGGCGCTAGTTTTTCATCATCTCCTTCATTAGCGTCCATACCGTCGATGTCTTGGAGTCAAAGTCGAGCATGTCGGTTAAATCGTCGACAGTGGCTACAAAGTGGGTGGTTGGTGGGCTTTGAATTTCTTCATCGTCCGAATCCCATCCTTGCTGACCGTAGTCCGGCCAGGACTCTCCTGGTAAAGAGAAAGACTTCAATGTCTTCAGAATATCGCCGAAAGGAGAGTGCTGAAAGATGTCCGCGGCAGTAAACTCCATGATCGGCGCCCAATCGGATTCTTTCGGCAGGGGCGCGAAGGGTTCAGAGTCCTGAGAGGAGTCTGGCTCCTTGGAGTCACGAATCTCGCGGGGTACGGTGCTAGTGTTCGGCTCAATCGCCGTTGGGATCGCAGCCCCCGAGGTGGCGTCCAACCTCCCATCCTCGATTGGTGCAGTTGGCTCCGACTTAAGGGCCAAAGCTGATGCGGGTGCGGCCTCCAGGGCACTGTTCGGCGGCAGAGCTAGATCATGCTCGTCGGGACAGTGCGGCGCGCTCGGCAGTGGCTCGAATTCGTCGAAGATCAAGTCTCCGTGGATGTCAGCCGTGTAGTTTAAACTTCCAAATTTGACCTGACGGCCAGGGGCGTAGCTTTCGATCTGCTCCAGATGGCCAAGTGAATCGGCCCGCAGTGCGAAGCCGCCGAAGACGAAGATCTGTCCGGGGAGGAAGGTCTCACCCTGGACTGCCTCGCCATTGATGATTGTAGGAGCCATCGAGCCTGACGGCAACGACACAGAGGAACTCTCAATGAAAGCACCAATGTCGGTGTCAAAACCGGTGGATCTCGGGTAGGGGGTCCCGAACTATGCGTCTAGGCCGGATGGTAACAGGAGGCAAGGGACATGAAGTTTTACCCAGGTTCGGGCCCTCACGATGGAGGTAAAACCCTACGTCCTGCTTGATTAATATTGATGATATGGGTAGTACAAGAGTAGATCTACCACGAGATCAGAGAGGCTAAACCCTAGAAGCTAGCCTATGGTATGATTGTTGTTGTCTATGTTGTCCTACGGACTAAAACCCTCCGGTTTATATAGACACCGGAGAGGGTTAGGGTTACACAAAGTCGGTTACAATGGTAGGAGATCTGAATATCTGTATCGCCAAGCTTGCCTTCCACGCCAAGGAAAGTCCCTTCCGGACACGGGACGAAGTCTTCAATCTTGTATCTTCATAGTCCAGGGGTCCGGCTGAAGGCATAGTCCGGCTATCCGAACACCCCCTAATCCAGGACTCCCTGAGTGAGCATCATGAAATTGGTGATGGACGAAGGTTGATGATGACGATGGCGACGGATTCCCCTCTCCGAATCCCCGAACGGACTCCAGATCAGCCCCCCGAGAGAGTTTAGGGCTTGGTGGCGGCTCCGTATCGTAAAACATGATGAATCCTTCTCCTCTATTTTTTTCTCCCTGAACACGAATATATGGAGTTGGGGTTGAGGTCGGTGGAGCTCTAGGTGGCCCACGAGGAAGGGGGGCGCGCCCAGGGGGGCAGGCGTGCCCCCACCCTCGTGGCTAGGGTGTGGGCCCCCTGGCCTTGATTCTTTGCCAGTATTTTTTATTATTTGCAAAAATAATCTCCGTGGAGTTTTAGGTCAGTCCAATAACTTTTGTTTCTACACATAAATAACACCATGGCAATTCTACTGAAAACAACGTTAGTCCGGGTTAGTTCCATTGAAATCATGAAAGTTAGAGTCCAAAACAAGGGCAAAAGTGTTTGGAAAAGTAGATACGACGAAGACGTATCAGTTACCTCAAAGCCCAGCCGTTGTGGGACAAGGCTAAGAATGACCTGCTTGATAAAGGGGTCGAACCAAAGACATTGCACTGGCCAGACCGTTCAAGGACTTGGTTCTTCGGGGTTGGGGGAACCTTGGACCCTGAAACAGGGAAGTGCCGTTGGATGAACCAGCAACTGAATATACCCGTCAAGAAGCTTCAGGACTATATCGCCGCAGCGCGGGAAGGGACGTTCGTTCCCGACAGAGAGAACGAGGAGCTCACACTGGCCCTCGGAAATCCTGAGCACCCTGGACGGACACGAGGCACACCAGGCTCCGTTTTGTGGAAGGCTAGGTTTCCTGAGGCATGCGATTACAAAGGCTGGGGGAGGAAGAGGAAAGTGGAGCAGACCGAACTGCAGAAGCTACATGCAAGGGTACAAGCGCTAGAGGAACAAGAAGCAGTTCAGAGCCAGCGACCTGCCGAAGCTACCCCGCCATCTCAGCGGAGAAGCAGCGTGGCTTCCACCAAGCTGCTTCAGGAGCCTGTCTTCACGACTCCTGCTAGCTACCCCATGGATGCTATCATGGAGTCTCAACATTGCCACCTTATGACGTAATGGCAGAACTTCAAAGTCAAGGCGGCTGTCGGCTCTGTTGCACCTCCTGAACCAGGCGCAACTTTTCACCGCCGTCCAATTCTAGAAGGATATGCTGCTGTGATGGTGGATGAAATAACGGAGGGATTTGAGGAGCTCGAGCTTGACCACCCTACTAGTGAAAGGGGAGACTCGGCTTGGTTGTGCTCTAAAGACTCCATGTCTATGGCGGAAGGAGCTCATCAACCTTCTGAACTGGACGCCTCCGCGTCCTCCTCCTCCAGCGAGTCAGGCACTCCGCCTCCTCCGCCTTCTCCTCCAGCGAGTGATCAGGGCACTCCACCTCGTTCTCCAGCGCGTGGCGGCACTCCGCCTCCTTCTCCGCCTGCATCGGCGCGCCCAAGCAGCCCGCCTCCTCGTCCGCCTTGTCAGCAAGGGCGGAAGAGAGCCTCCGTTGCTCCGGCGCGTCGTAGTCCTTCTCTGCCTCGTAAGCAAGGAAAGAAGACAACCGTAACCGCTCCGTCTGCTCCGGCGTCTAGCAGTACAACCAGAGGAAGGATGCAATATAGATTTGGTCCATCTCTAAAGCCTCTAGAGAAGTTACCATACGAGATGACCAAGAAGGAAAACGTAGAGATCTGTCAAGCCCAAGTGAGGGAGTTCTTTGAAATGCTAAGAGCTAAGAAACATCCACGTTCAGAGGAGAAGATAGATCCGGTGAGAGCAAAGCGCACTATCGATGCCCTGAAGAAACCACCACCATCTCCGCCAAAAACCAACTATGAGCGCATTATTGAAAGCTCATATATCGAAGCGGAGCGGTCGGGAAGTACTTGTAGTGATCGAAGATTAGCAAAACGATGAGCTGGGAAAAAAATTGCCCAGCTCGGCGAACAACAGAATCAATCGTGCTCCCCGCTCAAGGTGTCTAGCGATATTGTCGCTAATCATCCGGTGATTTTGCCTGGTACCAATCTTGGAGATTACCTTCCCGAAGATGTACATTATGATACAATGGAGGTGGACAAACACAAATACCAGTACGGGAAGCCTCTCGTCAAAGATGGAAGTCCTCCTCTAACAACGATGATGCGAAGATTTCATGATTGGTACATGAAAACCTGCAGAGAGTCTATGGGGAAGGATACTTTGACGCTGAGAGTTAAAGAGGAGCACGACCTCGTTGCAATTGAACTGTTGTCTGTTCCATTTGAGGAGTTCTTCCAATTGTTTAATCAAAAGTCCCTCGATAAATTAATGGTCACTTTCTACTGTCTGTAAGTACTACTTCTGTCATTAAGTCTCTATATATAGATCATCTCTTTCATTGCATGTATATATAATTATCCTCACTATATTATGCAGATTGAAGATCATCGAATGCAGAAAAGCACAAATCTATGATATTGGGTTCATTAACACAAATCTCATAGATGAATTTACGGTCAAATTTCATCCCAAAGACACCGAGGCCGACTTGCAACGATCGTTGATAATAAATCAAAACAAAGATAAAATACTCTTCCCTTACAACATCAAGTGAGTGTTACTGTCCTGTGCATATTCGGTTTCCCTTATTACTCGAGGTTATAGTAATGCAATTGATGAGTTATGCATGCGTGCGCAGGTTCCACTATATTCTCCTAGAGATTAAGCTTGAGTAGGGACTAGTAACTGTCTTAGACTCGAGACGAAAAGATCCCGAGGAATATACGAACATGACTAAAATGCTCAAGAAGTTCAATCGATCATTATCGCATCATATCGGCAACTTTGTTCATTTCCTAATATCAAGTAATTGTTTTCTTTGTCTCACAGGGTTTGGAAAGTATTCACCACACAAGCTCCGGGACTGCCGGGGGAGCTGCGATTTACATACCCGAAAGTAAGTAGTACTAGCTAGCTAGTCCCGCGCATCTCGATCACGTTGATTCTAGCTACTTTCATCAATACCATTTATAATGCTTCATTATCAGTTTGATCGACCTCTATTTCTCGTAAAGTGCTTGTGCACTACAGGAATCAGCTAGTTTGCCCTCTGGTGAGTACAGACGGCAAAGGGCGAAATACAGACGGCAAAGAGTTTGCCGTCAACCGGCTGACGGCAAAGTTAGACGGCAAAGAGGATGGCGGCAAAGGCTGCTTTGTCGTCAGCTTTTAGTAGGACAGACGGCAAAGTCTTTGCCGTCAGCCAAACCATCTTTGCCGTCAAGGTGGATAAGAACAGACGGCACAGAAATGTGCCTGTGCCGTCAGCCAAAAATGCATATTTGCCGTCATCCAGAAACATCACAGACGGCAAAAAACCTTATTTTATTTATAAAAAAACTAAACCAACAGACCAATTGGAGACCCCAAATGGTCAAAGGTGTAGACAAAATCATCACTTGCATTTTTTTCTTTCTTCTAATATTCATTCGTTTGTGCCATGCTTTGGTAGTCTGACAACCATCTTAGTATAACAATCATCTTATGTATGCATCATACAAGTTTCATTACAGAGGGATTACAAAGGGTGTCAAACAAAAAAAATCAGATTACAGAGGAATTACAAAGGGTGTCAAACAAAAAAAACAGACTACAAACGGTGGCTGGCGCGGTACGGGTGAGCCATGCCATTGCCGTCGTGGCACAACAGTGGCCGGTGCGGAACGACGGTGACTGGCGTGGAACGGAGCGTGCAGGCCGTTGCGGCACGATGCACCGCAAGCGGGCCCGACGGGGAACAAGGCCCGGGCCGATGAGGGCGATGTGCCAGGGTCGACGATGGATGGGGCAGGGGCTAGCAGAGGCCTGCAGGAGTGAATGTAACGGGGGCGAGGGCGGGGACGACGGAGGCCTGCCGGGGCGAAGGGGCCGGGCTCGACGGCGCCGTGGGCGAAGGGGCCACGGGCGCAGAGGCCGGCCGTGGGGCGTAGACGTCGGGACGACGGGGCGCAGACGCCGACGCGCGGGGAATCCGTGGCGAGGAGGCCGACACGCGAGGCAAAGGGGGCGAAGAGAGCCGGCGGCGCCGGGGCGCAGACGACTGCGCGCGGGGGCCTCGTGGCGAGGAGGCCTGCGGCGGCGCTAGGGCCAAAGCGGGAGGAGGCAGGGGCGAACTGGCGGCGAGATGGCCGGAGCGAGGTCCAGGCACCGGCGCTGTGGTGGTCTAGATCGGGAGCACGAGCGGCAGTTCGTGAGAGAGAGAGATGCGTACGGGAGAGGGTTCGTGGGGATAAGGGAGTTATGGTGAGAAGGGAGTCGTGGGTGGGGCGGGTAGGTTCATGGGGGCGCGTGCATCGTGGGTTAGTGGGTGGGTGGGGGCGTGCGTCGGCGTCCGATGGCTGGTGGGATGTGCGTCTAGGATGTTGCCATGTCATCGATCCAGGTGATCTATCCGCGTGATGTGCTTTCTCTTTGCCGTCTGCAGATCAAATACAGACGGCAAAGAGCTCACTTTGCCATCTGCCAAAACAAACACAGACGGCAAAGAATCTTTGATGTCTGTGTATTTTTGCCAGACGGCAAAATGAGCTCTTTGCCATTTGTGTTTTTTTGTAGACGGCAAAGTTTATTTTGCCGTTAGTTTTTCTTTGCCGTCTTCTGATGATGGCAAACCCTTTCTTTGCCATCTTGCCCGACAAAAAGCAGACGACAAAGACGTCCCACACGGCAAATTAGTTGTTTCCCGTAGTGGTGGCAGGAACCTGGGAATTATTACTGTGGATACCACGTTTGCGAGTTCATCTACAACACGACTTGCAAAAATAAGCGGGGCTATTCTAAAAGACAATTTGAAGTACGTAAGCAATAATATTCACAATTTCATTTTATTACACCATCATTTCTGTTGAGTTTCATTCGTATATATGTATTGACCCCCTTCTTCAAATTAGATGTGGCAGATGCGATATGAACTCCTACCACAAAATCGCATAAAAGAAATTCAAGAGGAATTGCCGGGATTGTTTCTTGACCACGTCATCAATAAAGCCGGAGAATACCATGTGGAAGTTGAGTTCAGATATTAGGGATTGTAAGAGATCTTACATTGTATATGTTCATGACAATCTTGTGTACGAAAACTTGTTGTTCGACCAATCTCTCGAAGAAAGAGAGGTCGGTCACTTCTCTTTGTATATGTTCATCACGATCTTGTGTAATTAAGGGTTTCCTTCATTTGCTTACTAGCTAGCATGTCGAGTCCTCTCTATACGTATAGTACGTAGCGTCGACCAAGTACGGAGATAAGAGAGGACACTTCTCTCTATTAGCTAGCTAACACAATATATGAAACCCCTAA
>NC_041392.1:102795830-102800805 GCF_002162155.2 Triticum dicoccoides
CCCCAACCCCTGAACTTCTGATGCGTGGACACTTATTGGTCCAAGTTGGTGCTACCAACCGGGACAAAAGCCCCCCTGCCTGGGCAAGGCCCATTTTCCACGTGGAGCTCCATCTATCTCGGTTAGTATAAGAACCGGGACTAAAGGTATTGGGATTTAGTACCGATCCTGTAGTCCCCAACCGGGACAAATGGGCCTTTTTCTACTAGTGCATGTCTATGAGTTACCGAACCTACGGGGTCACAAGATTAAGGCAATCATGATTTGATGAGTGTTAGTAGGAAAAGAGTGATGTGAATATATTTTTGGAATTGTTTCATTAATATTTGGAATAGTTCCGAGAAGGTCCGGAAGCGTTTCGGGGTCACGGGAAAGATTTCGATTAATATCGGGTAATATCGGGTATTACCGATATATATATATGTGTGTGTGTGTGGAAAAAATTTGGGGATATTAAATTATATATAATGGTCTAAAATATTTAGTATTATTTTATATTTAATGTAATATAAATGGGTCTAAAAAGGACAAGAGGTGGAAGGCAACTTATGCCACAAAGGCTCAAGTGGGGGAGATGCCTCCTTCCCTAAGGAAGGTGAACGAATTGGGGTAGGGGACGAGTCCAACTCCTCCCTCTTTAGGCCAGCGCCCGAAGGAGGCTTTCACTTCTTAGCGGCAGCCCTCCTCTTCCCCTCCAACCTATATATACTTGAGGTATTCGCCACAACTGAAGATATAAGTTTTGGAGCCTCCTCTATTTATTCTAATTCTAGTTGGTCCTAGTTGACTAATTAGACATAGGCTAATCCTCTTGTACTCATAATTAGAAGCTCTGTGTGGTTCGAATATCCTCCCTCTAATTCTCTGGTGACTATTAGCTCTAGACGATCAAGCGCTACCGGATCGTGAAGGTTGCACGCTTGCAACCAAGTAGAGCAGCCGTGATTTCGGTCTTCGGTTCGAGGGACTGTTCATGGGCGGTACGAGGGATCGTTCATCAAAATATTGAGGGACTCCAAGTGTGATCTACACCGACACATTCTTCTTCCGCCGCAAGTCAATGACAGTAACGATCGTGATCCCAATCTGTTATGCATCTTCATATTGATCTTGGATGATCGTAGGCGCGATTTTTTTTTGTTTTCTACTACATTTCCCAACAACAAGTACCCGTAAAACATCCGGATCACCACCGAAACTAATACGTACTATGGTGATTGCGGGACATCGTATCATAGATAGATTTTGTTGCCAATGTGGGCCTCCTCAAATTCATGAAGAAATAGTAAGAACGCCTTCCCATCTTGCATCCCTAATTCTTTTGTGTTTTGAATCCAACTTGGGCAATGGAAATATGTTATCCCTCACTCATTGGTGACACTGAAGGTCAAGGGTGTGCCATTTTTCAACAGCATCATGTCAAACTAAATTGTGCCCTCGTCATTGATGGGCAGGTTGGCCACATGCATGAACTCGAGCCTTCCCCAAAAAGGGATACAATGAGCATGATAAAAAGAAAACATAAATTAGACAATTGTGGGTGCAACATTACGCAACGATAAGCTATAACACTAACTGAGTGAAACATACCACCCACTCCATAAAGTCATCGTCAAGATCTACACATATTTCATTGCAAGTGAGGTGAACCTTATTACATGCACCTAGACCCGTGTCGCCACACAAGTGACACGCTTAGTTCATTTCCTACATTCATGTTATGGAATAGTTTTATAAGTTAAAGTTTGAAATAATCAAATAAGTAGTAAAACTTGTGGATAAACGAAAAAATTGGTCATGACTTGTGCTAAAAAAATGGAAAGATTGAGTGTTAGAAATGTTGAGAAACGGAAATTAATCAATGTTTCGTGATATTTTTGAGACTCTTTTGAAGCCCTGTATGGTTTGAGAACTCCAAATAAATATGCATGTGAATACTCCATACGGATAAGAGATGAATAGAATAAAAGACTACCAATTATTTAAGCATATTAAACATCAACTAATATTAAAGAGTATGGGTGGACAAAAAAATTGGGCATGCCTTGTGCTAGAAAATGAAAAGATTGAGTGTCAGAAATGTTGTGGAACAGAAATTAATCAACGTTTTGTGATATTTCCGACACTCTTTTGAATCCCTGTATAGTTAGAGCACTCCAAATAAATATGCATGTTAGTCCTTCATATGGATAAGAGATGAATAGAATAAAAGGCTAACAATTATGTAAATATATTCAACATCAACCAATATTAAAGAGTATGGATGGACAAAAAAGTTGAGCATGACTTAAGCTAAAAAATGTAAATATTGTGTGTTGTAGATATTGTGAAATGGAAATTAATCAACGTTTCTTCATAATTTCAACACTCCTTTGAAGCCATGTTAGTTCATGTATCAAAGATGAGCATAATAGTGAGCACACAACAGGAAGCAGATTAAGAGCACTCGGCGACGCAGCCATCTGAAATCACCCCGGCTCCCCTACTCTCTTGGGATCAGTGCCACTTTTTCTTAAATGTTTATTTAATGTGTGAATACAAGACCCGGCGTAGAATGAAAAGTTCATACCAGTGTTGGGCCATTTAATATATGTGTACTGCCCAACAGTGTAGTAAAGACCAGGGGCGGGCCTAATTAACTCTCTCCCGTCTGCTTCCTTAGACTAGTCACAATGGGGAGTAACTTAGACTAGTAACATCACATGTTACTAGGCTATGTTACTACCTCCGCAATGGGTAGTAACATATGTGTGTTGTTATGTTATGGTTCATTTATTAGGCTATAGACTCATATTGTCTTGGTATGTGTGATGTTATAGTAACTAGCTATGTTACCATCATCACCTCTCTCATCATTAAATATGTGCCACATAAGCAAAATTATCTGGAAAAGTGTGATGTTACTAGTGATGTTAGACTAGCCACAATGGAGAGTAACATACACATTTGTCTAGACTATGTTATTACCTTCATAGTGGGTAGTAACATAAGTGTGGTAACATGCAAAGCTTCATTTATTAGGTTATAGACTCATATTTCATTGGGACATGTGATGTTACAGTAACTAGCTAAGTTACTGAAACTACCTCTCTCCTCATTAACTCATGGCCACCTAAGCAAATTTGCTGAGTTGGACTCGATGTTACTGCTGAAGTTACTTCCACTTTGGCTAGTCTTACTCCCACTGTGGCCAGCCTTACCACGAGCTGCACGGACTCTATTGCCGGATCCGAAAGAAGCAAGAACCTCTCGAAGCGCGCATTGTTCTTCTTCCCAACATCCGAAATCAAGTGAAGAGGAAAAGTAAGCGGGAAAGTTCGTACATGGTTCCTAGTAAGCCCCAAGCTAAAGTTGCTCCTGTATAGTGAACGGAGAGCAAGTTCATGGAATTGCTATATATCAAGTACGGACTGGGGCGGGGGGACGCCGGCCATGCACAAACCTAGGTCAACGACACCGGCCAAGGACCTATCACGACGTACACGACACTGTTGTTGTTGGTGAGGCGAAGCACGTCCGTGGCCAGCTTGACGGCGACGGGGTTGACTAGGACGCGAACGACAGCCATGTTGAGTTTGACGACAAGACGATGAGGATGCGATCGATGTACATGTGGCTCGAGGAAGCAGCCAGCTCATGTTGTGCTAGGAAGTGATGCAATGTCGCCGCCTCGCTAGCCGTGGTCATGCGGAATATGCAGTCGCCGCCCAAGGCAGGCACGGTGTGCAAACGCGGTGCACAAAACGCGGCAAGTACAGACGGCGGCTACCTCATCATGGATGGCATAGTCTTTCTCCTTGTTTTCTTCTCACAAGTTGTGGCTGGCCGCTAGAACGCTCAGGGCAAACATGGTGTCGCCGACAGTGGCTGTGAAGAACGCGGCAAGATCGGATGACAGTCAGGGTGGACATGGTCTTCCTAATTGATCCGGATTTGTAACATGTAGCAAGCATAAGTGGGGAAGAAGGTGTAGCCGTGTACGAACTGTAGAAGAGGATTCAGGCGAAGGATTGATTTGGAAGAATGGGTCTCCTGAGGAAGAAGGTCACTGGTGGGCAGAAGAGAGGGGTGGGTGGGGAGCATGGACGCATTGCTTGCATGAAATTGTTGCATGCTGGTTGTTGAGATCGCTGGTGTGTGGACTGTAGTAGTACCTGAGAATGTCAGTAATTTGAATACCAGCCTAGATACAAGAAAGCATATGAGAGATACACGTTGCATAAACTAGTAATACTGACCGGCTAATATAGTAGATGTGGATCCCGAGGCTAATCAGTGGGTTAGATACTTAGATTTCGGTGGGCTGAGTCGCCGAGTGCTCCTACGCATTTTCGCCACATAATATGATATCCATAACATGAGCATAATAGCGACCACACAGCCATAATAAAGCAACTATAATTAAGCAAAACTTTGGATAACATTCTGGTATCTATATTATCACAAGGCATGCACTATCCAGATCATATATGAACCGATGACGAACGCAATAAAAGGCTAATAATAATGCCATAATAAAGAAATAGGATGATATCATAATCAATGCAAATTATATGAAACATGTGGATCTAATATTGATCTACAATCTACCAATAATGCCATAACAAAGAAATAGGATGGTATCATAATCAAAGGAAATTATAAAAGGCTACCAATAATGCCATATATTCATTTTTATATGAATCTAACATTCATCTACAATCTATAAATACATGAATCTAACATGTGAATCAAATCAAAAGTTCATCTATACATAGAATCTATAAACACTAACATTCATCTACAATCTACACATATGTGAATCTAAGGCAGGTGCGGGACGACGGTCAGAGGAGGGCTGCGGCGACGAGGGGGGCAGCAAAGGAGGGCCCCAGCGGAGGAGGACGGTCGTGGCGGCAAAGGGGGAGGAGTTGGGCGGCGAGGGTGGTGTGATTTGAGAGAGTAGGGGTTGATTTTTCAAGTTGCGGTTTGAATT
>NC_041392.1:102801102-102805773 GCF_002162155.2 Triticum dicoccoides
CGTTGGCGCAGGAATAGCAACGCCGGGCGCAAGCAAAACCCCGCCACATGGCCTAGCAGCGGCGGGCAAAACATAGAGCCCGCCATTGCTATGTCGTTGTACTAAATTAAAACTTCAAACTTTATACTGATTTTTTTATAATCATTTCAACTTCAAACTTTCCCACGAGTAATAGTCACCATTGAAAGCCCATTCTTAAAAATTGTCACTTTTTGAGTGATTTTCCTATCTTCGCGACATTAAATGACTGTCCAACAACTAAAAATGACTAAAATCTTTGGGTGTGCAAATGAGCTCTGAACAAGATGAGACTTGACATGGTGTTTTGAAGGAAATATACCCTAGAGGCAATAATAAAGTTGTTATTTTATATTTCCTTATTCATGATAAAGGTTTATTATTCATGTTAGAATTGTATTGCTCGGTGATACGTCTCCAATGTATCTATAATTTTTTATTGTTCCATGTTGTTATATTATCATTCTTGGATGTTTTACAATCATTTTATATCATTTTTTGGTACTAACCTATTGACATAGTGCCCAGTGCCAGTTGCCATTTTTTGCATGTTTTTTGCGTCACAGGAAATCAATATCAAACAGAGTCCAAACACAGCGAAACTTTTTGTGGATTTTTTTGGATCAAAAGACATCCAGTGGGCCAAAGAAGTACCAAAGAGGGAGCCCGAGGTGAGCACAAGACAGCAGGGCGTGCCTGGAGGCCCAGGCGCCATGGTCGATTGTGCCCACCCCGGTGGCCTCCCGAACCGCCTCTTTGCTCTATAAATACCCCCAATATTCCAGTAACCCTAGGGGAGTCGACGAAAATCTATTCCAGCCACCGCAAATTCCAGAAACCACCAGATCCAATCTAGACACCATCACGGAGGGGTTCATCATGTCCATTGGTGCCTCTCCGATGATGCGTGAGTAGTTCTTTGTAGACCTACGGGTCTGTAGTTAGTAGCTAGATGGCTTCCTCTCTCTCTCTTTTGATTCTCAATACAATGGTCTCTTGGAGATCCATATGATGTCACTCTTTTTGCGCGGTGTTTGTTGGGATCCGATGAACTTTGAGTTTATGATCAGATCTACCTTTTTATCCATGAAATTTATTTGAGTCTTCTTTGATCTCTTATATGCATGATTGCTTATAGCCTCGTATTTCTTCTCCGATATTTGGGTTTTGTTTGGCCAACTTGATCTATTTACCTTACAATGGGAAGATGTGCTTTGTGATGGGTTCGATCTTATAGTGCTTGATCCCAGTGGCAGAAGGGGAACTGACACGTATGTATTGTTGCTATTAAAGATAACAAGACGAGGTCTATTTCTACATCATGTCATCGTTCTTATTGCATTACTCCATTTCTCCATGAACTTAATACAATAGATGCATGCTAGATAACGGTCGATGTGTGGAGTAATAGTAGTAGATGCAGGCAGGAGTCGGTCTACTAATCTTGGATGTGATGCCTATATAATGATCGTTGCCTGGATATTGTCATGATTATTTGAAGTTCTATCAATTGCCCAACAGTAATTCGTTTACCCATTGTTTTCTATTTTTCTCGAGAGAAGCCACTAGTGAAACCTACGGCTCCCGGGTCTCTTCTTTCTTATATTTGCCTTCGCGATCTATTTTTATTTGCTTTATTTTCAGATATATTAAACCAAAAACACAAAATTACCTTGCTTCATTTTATTTTATTTGCCGATCTATCTATCAATTTATTACAACTTTCTCACGTCCATTTGCCAATTTCTGGCGCCGTTGCCCGAAAGGGGTTGACAACCCGTTTAATACGTTGAGTTGCGAGTATTTGTTATTTGTGTGCAGGTGCCATTCATGTAGTGTTGCGTGGTTGTCCTACTGGTTCAATAACCTTGGTCTCATCACTGAGGGAAATACCTATTGTTGTTGTGCTGCATCATCCCTTCCTCTTTGGGGAAATGCCGACGTAGTTCAAGCAAACATCAAAAGGAATTTCTGGCGCCGTTGCTGGGGATACATCATCAACATCTACCAGGTTCCTAATCACAAATCTCACCTCCTTGCAATTTACATTATTTGCCATTTGCCTCTCGTTTTCCTCTCCCCCACTTCACAAGAATTTGCTGTTTTATTCGCCCTCCTTTTCGTTCGCCGTTTTCTTGTCGGATCTATTTTTGAGTGCAATCTTGTTGTGTAGTCACAATGACTCAATAGAACACCAAGTTGTGTGATTTCTCCAATACCAACAGCAATGATTTTATTAGCACTCCGATTGCTCCTCCCGCCACTAGTGCGGAGTCTTGTTATATTAATACCGCTTTGCTGAATCTCGTTATGGAAGATCAATTTTCTGGTACTCCTAATGAGGATGTCGCGTCCCATCTTAACACATTCATGGAATTATGCGATATGCAAAAGAAAAAAGATGTGGACAATGATGTTGTGAAGTTGAAATTATTTCCGTTTTCTTTGCGAGATCGTGCAAAAATTTGGTTTTCTTCTTTGCCTCGCAATAGTATTGATTCCTGGGATAAGTGCAAGGATACTTTTATTACTAAGTATTTTTCGCTCGCGCCCTTATAACCCAGATCATGAATTTCAAGCAACTTGAACATGAGCATGTTGCACAATCTTGGGAAAGGATGAAATTTATGCTAAGGAATAGCCCAACTCATGGGTTAAATCTTTGGATGATCATAAAAAAAATTTAGGTGGGGTTGAATTTTGTTTCTCATATTCTTTTAGATTCCGCTGTGGGTGGTACTTTTATGGAAATTACTTTTGGTGAAGCCACCAAATTGCTTGATAATATCATGATAAATTATTCACAGTGGCATACCGAAAGAGCTCCCACTAGTAAAAAAAGTTAATTCATTTGAAGAAATTTCTTCTTTGAGTGAAAAAGTTGTTGCTCTTATGAAATTGGTTGCTAATAAAAGTTCTCCTATTGATTTTAATGATGTGACTTTGTCTACTTTGATTGAGCAAAATAATGATGCCATAGATGTGAATTTTATCTCGCGAAACAATTTCAATAACAATGCTTATAGAGGTAATTTTAATCCTAGTAATTCCTCTAATAATTATGGTAATTCCTATGGTAATCCTTCTTATAATAATAATAGGAACACCTCTGATATTGAGAATAATATTAAAGAATTCATCAACACTCAAAAGGTTTTCAATGCTACAATGGAAGAGAAGTTGAATAAGCTTGATGATTTGTCTAGAAGTGTTGATAGAATTTCTCATAATGTGGAATATCTCAATATGAAATTTTTTGTGCCTAAGGTTAAGGAATCAATTAAAACCCTTTATTTTTCTATGGATGAAAGTAAGGAAAGAACCGCTATGCTTACAGCCAGAAGAGAATTTTTAGAAAAAACGTTTTCTAGTGATTGCTTTCGTAAAAATGATGAAGATCTAAAAATGATTGGTGTTTCTTCTATTGATTCCTTTTTTAGTAAAATTAAGATTGATGGAAAAGGGACTGGATAAGAGTCAACTTTAGCTAGAAGGCGTCCTGATAATTCGGAGGGTGAAAATCTTGTTGAGAAAATTGATAAAAGTGGGTTTGAAGAGGTCAAAACTTTAGCTAGTGATGTGCCCACTCTTTTGGATTAAAAAGACTTTAATTATGATGGTTGCTCTTTGATTGATTTGAAGGAAATAGGCCCTAGAGGCAATAATAAACTTGTTATTTATATTTCCTTATATCATGATAAATGTTTATTATTCATGCTAGAATTGTGTTAACCAGAAACTTAGTACATGTGTGAATACATAGACAAAGAGAGTGTCCCTAGTATGCCTCTACTTAACTAGCTCGTTAATCAAAGATGGTTAAGTTTCCTAGCCATTGACATGTGTTGTCATTTGATGAACAGGATCACATCATTAGAGAATGATGTGATGGACTAGACCCATCCGTTAGCTTAGCACTATGATCATTTAGTTTATTGCTATTGCTTTCTTCATGACTTATACATGTTCCTATGACTATGAGATTTTGCAACTCCCGAATACCGGAGGAACACCTTGTGTGCTATCAAATGTCACAACGTAACTGGGTGATTATAAAGATGCTCTATAAGTGTCTCTGATGGTGTTTGTTGAGTTGGCTTAGATCGAGATTAGGATTTGTCACTCCGTGTATCGGAGAGGTATCTCTGGCCCCCTCGGTAATGCATCACTATGAGCCTTGCAAGCAATGTGACTAATAGTTAGTCATGGGATGATGTATTACGGAATGAGTAAAGAGACTTGTCGATAATGAGATTGAACTAGGTATGATGATACCGACGATCGAATCTCGGGCAAGTAACATACCGATGACAAAGGGAACAATGTATGTTGTTATACGGTTTGACCAATAAAGATCTTCGTAGAATATGTAGGAACCAATATGATCATCCAGGTTCCGCTCTTGGTTATTGACCGGAGATGTGTCTCGGTCATGTCTACATAGTTCTTGAACCCGTAGTGTCCGCACGCTTAACGTTCGTTGACGATATGTATTATGAGTTATGTGATTTGATGTACCGAAGGTTGTTTGGAGTCCTGGATGTGATCACAGACATGACGAGGAGTCTTGAAATGGTCAAGACATAAATATTCATATATTGGAAGGCTACATTCGGACACCTGAATGGTTCGGGGCGTTTCAGATAAGTTTCA
>NC_041392.1:102806168-102827439 GCF_002162155.2 Triticum dicoccoides
GAAACCTACTCCTACTAGGACTAGGAATCCCCCCTTAGGTGCGCCCCTTGAGGTCAGACCTCCTCCCCTCCTTTATATACGGGGGAGGGGGCACCCCATAGATACACAAGTTGATCTTTAGCCGTGTGCAGTGCCCCCTCCACAGTTTTCCACCTTGGTCATATTGTCGTAGTGCTTAGGCGAAGCCCTGCATCGGTAACTTCATCATCACCGTCACCACGCCATCATGCTGACGGAACTCACCCTCGGCCTCTGCTGGATCAAGAGTACGAGGGACATCACTGAGCTGAATGTGTGCAGATCGCAGAGGTGTCGTGCGTTCGGTACTTGATCGGTTGGATTGCGAAGACATTCGACTACATCAACCGTGTTACTAAACGCTTCTGCTTTTGGTATACGAGGGTACGTAGACACACTCTACCCTCTTGTTTCTATGCATCCACTAGATCGATCTTGTGTGATCGTAGGAATTTTTTTGAAATACTACGTTCCCAGCAGTGGCATCCGAGCCAGGTCTATGCATAGATGTTATACGCACGAGTAGAACACAAAGAGTTGTGGGTGATAATAGTCATACTTCTTACCAGCATGTCATACTTTGATTCGATGGTATTGTTGGATGAAGCGGCCCAGACCGACATTACATGACCGTGTTCATGAGACTGGTTCTACCGACGTGCTTCACACACAGGTGGCTAGTGGGTGTCTGTTTCTCCAGCTTTAGTTGAATTGAGTGTGACTATGCCCAGTCCTCGTTGAAGGTTAAAATAGCACACTTGTTGAGAAATGGTTGTGGTTTTGATGCATAGGTAAGAAAGGTTCTTGCTAGAAACCCGTAGCAGCCACGTAAAACTTGCAACAACAAAGTATAGGACGTCTAACTTGTTTTTGCAGGACATGTTGTGATGTGATATGGTCAAGACGTGATTATATAAACTGTTGTATGAGATGATCATGTTTTGTAACAGTTATCGGCAACTGGAAAGAGACATATGGTTGTCGCTTTATTGTATGAAATGTAATTGCTTTACTTTATCACTAAGCGGTAGCGATAGTCGTAGAAGCAATAGTTGGCGAGACGACAACATTGCTATGATGGAGATCAAGGTGTCAAGTCGGTGACGATGGTGATCATGACGGTGCTTTGGAGATGGAGATCAAAGTCACAAGATGATGATGGCCATATCATATCACTTATATTGATTGCATATGTTATTTATCCTTTATGCATCTTATTTTGATTAGTACGGCGGTAGCATTATAAGATGATCTCTCACTAGATTTCAAGGTATAAGTGTTCTCCCTGAGTATGCACCATTGCTACAATTCGTCGTGCCGAGACACCACGTCATGATCGGGTGTGATAAGCTCTACGTTCACATACAACAGGTGCAAGCCAGTTTTCCACAAGCAGAATACTTAGGTTAAACTTGACGAGCCTAACATATGCAGATATGGCCTCGGAACACTGAGACCAAAAGGTCGAGCATGAATCATATAGTAGATATGATCAACATTGTGATGTTCACCATTGAAAACTACTCCATCTCACGTGATGATCGGACATGGTTTAGTTGATATGGATCACGTGATCACTTACATGATTAGAGGGACATCTATCTAAATGGGAGTTCTTAAGTAATATGATTAATTGAACTTAAATTTATCATGAACTTAGTCCTGATAGTATTTGCATATCTATGTTGTAGATCAATTGCTCGCGTATAGCTTCCCTGTTTTATTTATGATATGTTCCTAGAGAAAACTCTGTTGAAAGATGTTAGTAGCAATGATGCGGACTAGCTCCGTGATATGAGAATTATCCTCATTGCTGCATAGAAGAAGTATGTCCTTGATGCACCGCTAGGTGACAGACCTATTGCAGGAGCAGATGTAGACATTATGAACGTTTGGCAAAGCTCGGTATGATGACTACTTGATAGTTTAGTGCACCATGCTTTACGGCTTAGAACTGGGACTTCAAAAACGTTTTGAATGCCACAGAGCATATAAGATGTTCCAATAGCTGAAATTTGTATTTTAGACTCATTCCCGAGTCGAGAGGTATGAGACCTCGGGCAAGTATTTTGCCTACAAGATGGAGGAGAATAGCTCAACCAGTGAGCATGTGCTCAGAATGTCTGAATACTACAATCACTTGAATCAAGTGGGAGTCAATCTTCCAGATAAGATAGTGATTGACAGAGTTCTCTAGTCACTATCACCAAGTTACTAGAACTTCGCGAGGAACTATGAAATGTAAGGGATGACAAAAACGATTCCCAAGCTCTTCGCAATGCTAAAAGCTGCGGAGGTAGAAATCAAGAACGAGCATCAAGTGTTGATGGTTAACAAGACCACTAGTTTCAAGAAAAAGGGCGAAGGGAAGAAAGGGAACTGCAAGAAGAACGGCAAGCAAGTTGTTGCTCAAGTGAAGAAGCCCAAGTCTGGACCTAAGCCTCAGACCGAGTGCTTCTGCTGCAAAGGGACTGGTCACTAGAAGCGGAACTGCCCCAAGTATTTGGCGGATAAGAAGGATGGCAAAGTGAAAGGTATATTTGATATACATGTTATTGATGTGTACCTTAATAATGCTCGCAGTAGCGCCTGGGTATTTGATACTGGTTCTGTTGCTCATATTTGCAACTCGAAACAGGGGCTATAGATTAAGCGAAGATTGGCTAAGGACGAGGTGACGATGCGCGTGGGAAATAGTTCTAAAGTCGATGTGATCGTGGTCGGCACGCTACCTCTACATCTACCTTTGGGATTAGTATTAGACCTGAATAATTGTTATTTGGTGCCAGCGTTAAGCAAGAACATTATATTTGGATCTTGTTTGATGCGAGACGGTTATTCATTTAAATCAAAGAATAATGGTTGTTATATTTATATGAGTAATATCTTTTATGGTCATTGAGGGAGTCCTGGACTAAGGGGTCCTCGGGCGTCCGGCTTGTTAACTATGGGCCGGACTGATGGGCTGTGAAGATACGAAGACCGAAGACTGCACCCGTGTCTGGATGGGACTCTCCTTGGCATGGAAGGCAAGCTTGGCGACTAAATATGTAGATTCGTTTCTTTTTAACCGACCTTGTGTAACCCTAGATCCTCCCGGTGTCTATATAAACCGGAGGACTTAGTCGAGAGGGGAAAAAATCCTCATTACCATAGCCAAACAAGCTAGACCTCTAGGGTTTAGCCATTATAATCTCGTGGTAGATCAACTCTTGTAATAGTCATATTCATCAATATCAATCAAGCAGGACGTAGGGTATTACCTCCATAGAGAGGGCCCGAACCTGGGTAAACATCGTGTCCCCTGTCTCCTATTACCATCGACCTTAGACGCACAGTCCGGGAACCCCTACCCAAGATCCACCGGTTTTGACACCAACATTGGTGCTTTCATTGAGAGTTCCACTGTGACGTTAACGACAGGATCGATGTCTCGCCTTGTTCTCAAGGATAATATCACCACCGGAGGAACGCTGGCTCCAGGCCAAACCCTCCTGCTAGGCGGCTTTAGCATGACCGCCCATTCAGTCGTTAAGCCGACGATGACCTCCCAGGTCATCGAAAACCCCCTTCGTATCGACTCTGAACACTCCAAGCAGATGGTTCCAATGGAGCTTTCGTCCTTAAACGAGCTCCTAGATCGCATCGCCGCCCTGGGGGTGGCTACAGACTGCGATCGAATTGGGCTTAAACCCGATGAAAGAGAAATCAAATCTCCACCGATCACCCACCAAATAGCGGTTGTCGAGGAGCGAGTCGACAACTCTTCCTCCATACTAAGGACAGACTATGTCCGGATCTCCGGTCTCGAAGAGACGGACACCTACCTGGGAGGAGATGCATCCTGCCTACGAACATAGAATCGGACGACAGGTCTAAGAAATCAGTGGATATCCCGGAGCCCGATCTGATAAGTTCGGAAGAACTTCAGACTCCGGATCCAAAACTGGGTCAGGGTTCAGATTTAAGTCCACCCACCCGAGTACAAGCACTCTCATGAGCATACAACAGCAGTCTCAGGAAACTGTCCACCACTTCTGGGCCAGATTCCTTCTTGTTAAAAACAAGATTAAAGATCGCTGCGACGAGGAAGCGATCTCAATGTTCCGCAACAATTGCAGGGACAAAGGAATACTCAACGCCATCAACCACCATCGCATCCTACACTTCGCTGGCTTGGCAACTATCTTTTAGAAGTAGAGCGCAATGGAAAGCGCCTGGAAAACTCAAGTAGCCCGTTGGGAATCATCGGTCCCCACTGAACCCCTCATTCAGGCGAAAAGGGTGCACCCTTGCAACATGCCCGGTTCAATAGTAAATAAATATAAGTCCAGTACGGGGCGCGGAACCGTTCTGGAAGGATGGCTCGATGGGCCATGCAAAATACACGCAACACCGGATAACATACAAACACATAGCCTTAGAGCATGTTGTATACTCCGACAAGTGGCCAAGAGCGGCGAGGATATCCTCACCAACAATAACCCAGAACACCCTCTAGAGGACAACGACCACAAAGTAATGAGGGTCTTTGATACATTCGCCTCAAACAATAGGCGCAAAAGAGCACTACTGGACTCGCCGAAGTTTGGTTAAATAGAAGCAATAAACCCTTGGAACGACACGGCTATAACTTTTAATACCGGCGAGGAACCAAAATACTAGACATTCCGAGCACCAGCCGCCTTGGTCCTCAGTCCAATCGTGGATGGCTTTCGGCTCACCAAGGTCCTCATGGACGGCGGCAGCGGAGTAAACCTCATCTACGAAGATACACTCCACAAAATGGAAATAGACATGAGCCGCATTGAGCAAAGCAGCACGACCTTCTGAGGAATTATTCCCAGTCGGGAGGCGCGGTGTGCGGGAAAAATAACACTCGAGTGGTATTCGGCATGCAGGAGAATTATCGGTACGAAGAAATAACCTTCCAAGTGGCCCCTTTCAGCAGCGGATATCACGCCCTTTTGGGGCGGGAGGCATTTACACGCTTCCAAGATGTACCTCATTACGGGTACATGAAGCTTAAGATGCTCGGGCCCAAAGGCATAATCACTCTCGCCAGTGATCCGGACATAGCACTCCGCGCCAAAAATAAAAACCGCATCCCTGGCCCTTGAGGCATTATCTAAAGCCCTCGCGGCCGAAGAATTAACCGCATTGCGCTCCACGGTGGACAGGGACGATCTGATCTTAGACAAACGCCCCAAGTCCACCTCCTTCAAGCCAGTGGAAGAAATAGTCAAATTACAGGTCCATCCAACGGACACCAAAAAGACAGCATCTATTAGGGCACAACTAGACCCAATAGTCGACGCCGCGCTAAGGGATTTTCTTCGTGAAAACTGGGATATATTCGCCTGGCACCCTTCTGACATGCTAGGTATCCCGCGCAAACTGGCCGAGCACAACCTCAACATATTAAAGGGATACAAACTGGTCAAACAAACACTGCGGCGCTTTTCCGAACCCAAACATGAAGCCATGGGAGAGGAGCTAGCCAAGCTAATCGAGGCTAGATTCATTAGAGAAATAAAACATCCGGACTGGCTGGCAAACCTGGTGATGGTACCAAAGAAGGATAACTCCTGGCGCCTGTGCGTCGATTTTAAAGACCTCAATCAGGCTTGCCCTAAGGATCCCTTCCCCCTCCCCCGCATTGATCAAATCATTGATGCTACCGTAGTACATGACTCACTGTATTTCCTCAACGCATATTCCGGATACCATCAAATCAAAATGAAGGAGTCCAACCAAGCTGCAACAGCATTCATCACCCCATATGGGCCATTATGCTTCAACACCATGCCCTTCGGGCTCAAGAACGCCGATGCCACCTACCAACGCATGATCCAAACATGCCTGGAAAAACAAATCGGAAAGACAGTTGAAGCCTATGTGGACAACGTCGTAATCAAGACAAGGCATGTCGAAACACTAATAGATGACCTACGCCTCACATTTGACAACCTCCGGAAAAATGTGTTTTTGGCGTCCCCGCAGGAAAGCTGTTGGGCTTCATCGTCTCCAATAGAGGAATTGAAGCAAATCCAGCCAAAATCCGAGCTCTGACACAGTTGGCTATGCCAACAGACCTTAAACAAGTCCAAAAACTCGAGGGTTGTGTGGCAGCTCTAAGCCGCCTTATCTCCAGATTGGGAGAAAAGGCACTACCACTCTATCGTCTTCTACGGCCAACCGATCACTTCGAGTGGACGGACGCGGCAACAGCCAGACTAGAAGAAATAAAAACACTCCTAGCGAGCAACCCAATCCTGGCCGCACCAAACGTCGGCAAACCCATGCTGCTACACATATCGGCAACACATCAAGTGGTGAGCGCCGTGCTCGTCATTGAACGAGAGCAGGACGGACATAAATTCCCGCTTCAAAAGCCAGTATACTCCGTATCCACTGTCCTTACACCATGCAAATCCCGGTACCCCCATTATCAAAAGATAGCATACGCGGTCTTCATGGCATCTCAAAAGCTACGACACTACTTCCAGGAGTGTTCGATCACGATGGCTACCAAAGTACCACTCAATGACATAATAAACAACCGCGATGCCACAGGTCGGATTGCCAAATGGGCCATTGAGCTCCTTCCATTTGAGATTACATACAAACCACGTCGAGCTATTAAATCCCAAGTACTGGTCGACTTCGTCGCCGAATGGACAGAAGCCGAACTCCCTAAAGAGTATGGCACATATTCCAATTGGGTTATGTATTTCGATGGCTCCAAAATGCAGGCAGGGCTAGGAGCGGGCGTCGTTTTAACGTCCCCCACTGGAGACGTTGTTCAGTACGTACTCCAAATACTATAAACAGACTCCAATAATCCAGCCGAATACGAGGCCTTATTGCACGGTCTGCGGACGGCTGTCTCCATGGGCATACAGCGCCTGGAAGTGCGTGGGGACTCAAACCTTGCAATATCTCAAATAAATGGAGACTTTGATGCCAAATATCCGAAGATGGTAGCTTATCGTAATGCCGTCCTAAAAATGTCGGGTCGGTTCGAGGGGCTCGAGTTCCATCACGTGGCTCGAGAAAGTAATAAAGCGGAGGACGTTCTTGCTCGTATCGGCGCCAAGCGCGACCCCGTCCCACCTAATATCTTTCTGGAAAGGCTTTTTAAGCCATCCGTGGTGTGGCAGGGGGAAAACGACAACACTAGTCTAGATCCGTACACAACCCTAGATTCTGAACACACTGATATCATCGGAGGCTCAGCCACCGAAATAACACCATCGGTGCATCTCATTATGGCAATCATTGCCCCATGGATCGAACCCTTCTTGGCCTACCTTAATAGGAAGGAACTTCCTGAGGATCAGAATGAGGCATGCCGCATTGTCCGGTGTTCGAAGGCCTACAAGGTTCACGACGGAGAGCTCTATAAGAAAAGCACGACCGGAGTCCTTCGAAGATGTATCTCCAAGGAGGAGGGGTGGCAGCTCCTGGCTGAGATTCATGCCGGTCTCAGCGGGCACCACGCCGCAACTCGGGCCCTTGTTAGAAAGGCCTTCCGTACAGGGTTCTATTGGTCGACGGCCCGAGAAGATGCATAGGACCTTGTCCAACATTGCGTCGGATGCCAACTCTTCGCTAATCAAAGCCATATGCCCCCACCGCCCTACAAACAATCCCCATCACTTGGCCTTTTGCGGTCTGGGGACTGGATATGGTTGGACCCCTTAAAGGAGGAAGCCATAAGAAAAAATATCTGTTGGTCATGGTGGATAAATTCACTAAGTGGATAGAGGCCAAACCAGTTAAAACGGCCGAGTCCGGGTTAGTAATAGAATTTATATCCAGCGTCGTACACCGTTATGGTGTCCCACACAGCATCATCACTGATAATGGTTCCAACTTCACAGCCGACGAAGTGAAAACCTGGTGCGCTATGATAACCCACAAGTACAGGGGATTGCAACAGTTTTCGAGGGTAGAGTATTCAACCCAAATTTATTGATTCGACACAAGGGGAGCCAAAGAATATTCTCAAGTATTAGCAGCTGAGTTGTCAATGAGTTGTCAATTAAACCACACCTAGATAACTTAATATCTGCAGCAAAGTATTTAATAGCAAAGTAATATGATAGTAGTGGTAACAGTAGCAGAAGTAATGGTAGCAAAAGTAATATTTTGGGGTTTTTGTAGTGATTGTAACAGTAGCAACGGAAAAGTAAATAAGCGAAGAACAAATATATGGAAAGCTCGTAGGCAATGGGTCGGTGATAGAGAATTATCCCGGATACGGTTCATCATGTAACAATCATAACATAGGGTGAAACAGAACTAGCTCCAATTCATCAATGTAATGTAGGCATGTATTCCGAATATAGTCATACGTGCTTATGGAAAAGAACTTGCATGACATCTTTTGTCCTACCCTCCCGTGGCAGTGGGATCCTAATGGAAACTAAGGGATATTAAGGCCTCCTTTTAATAGAGTACCGGACCAAAGCATTAACACAGTGAATACATGAACTCCTCAAACTAAGGTCATCACCGGGAGTGGTCCCGATTATTGTCACTTCGGGGTTGCCAGATCATAACACATAGTAGGTGACTATAGACTTGCAAGATAGGATCAAGAACTCTCATATATTGATGAAAACATAATAGGTTCAGATCTGAAATCATGGCACTCGGGCCCTAGTGACAAGCATTAAGCATAGCAAAGTCATAGCAACATCAATCTCAGAACATATTGGATACTAGGGATCAAACCCTAACAAAACTAACTCGATTACATGATAAATCTCATCCAACCCATCACCGTCCAGCAAGCCTACGATGCAATTACTCACGCACGGCGGTGAGCATCATGAAATTGGTGATGGAGGATGGTTGATGATGACGACGGTGACGGATCCCCTCTCCGGACCCCCGAACGGACTCTAGATCAGCCCTCCCAAGAGAGTTTAGGGCGTGGCGGCGGCTCCATATCGTAAAACACGATGAATCCTTCTCCTTGGTTTTTTCTCCCCGAACACGAATATATGGAGTTGGAGTTGAGGTCGGTGGAGCTCCAGGGGGCCACGAGGCAGGGGGCGCACCCCCACCCTCATGGCTAGGGTGTGGACCCCCTGGCCTTGATTCTTTGCCAGTATTTTTTATTATTTCCAAAAATAATCTCCGTGGAGTTTCAGGTCATTGATACGTCTCCATCGTATCTATAATTTTGATTGCTCCATGCTATATTATCTATTGTTTTGGACATTATTGGGCTTTATGATCCACTTTTATATTATTTTTGGGACTAACCTATTAACCGGAGGCCCAACCCAGAATTGATGTTTTTTGCCTGTTTTAGGGTTTCGAAGAAAAGGAATATCAAACGGAGTCCAAACATAATGAAACCTTTGGGAACGTGATTTTCTCAATGAATAAGACCCAGGAGACTTGGACCCTACGTCAAGGCACAAGAGAGGAGGCCAAAAGGTAGGGGGCGCGCCTGCCTACCCCAGGCGCGCCCTCCACCCTCGTGGGCCCCCTGTTGCTCCACCGACGTACTCCTTCCTCCTATATATACCTACGTACCCCCAAACGATCAGATACGGAGCCAAAAACCTAATTCTACCGCCGCAACTTTCTGTATCCACGAGATCCCATCTTGGGGCCTGTTCCGGAGCTCCGTCGAAAGGGGCATCGATCACGGAGGGCTTCTACATCAACACCATAGCCTCTCCGATGAAGTGTGAGTAGTTCACCTCAGACCTACGGGTCCATAGTTATTAGCTAGATGGCTTCTTCTCTCTTTTTGGATCTCAATACAATGTTCTCCCCCTCTCTTGTGGAGAATTATTCGATGTAATCTTATTTTTGCGGTGTGTTTGTTGAGATGAATGAATTGTGGGTTTATGATCAAGTCTATCTATGAATAATATTTGAATCTTCTCTGTATTCTTTTATGTATGATTGGTTATCTTTGCAAGTCTCTTCGAATTATTAGTTTGGTTTGGCCTACTAGATTGATCTTTCTTGCAATGGGAGAAGTGCTTAGCTTTGGGTTCAATCTTGCGGTGTCCTTTCCAAGTGACAGTAGGGGCAACAAGGCACGTATTGTATTGTTGCCATCGAGGATAACAAGATGGGGTTTTCATCATATTGCATGAGTCTATCCCTCTACATCATGTCATCTTGCTTAAGGCGTTACTCTGTTTTTAACTTAATATTCTAGATGCATGCTGGATAGTGGTCAATGAGTGGTGTAATAGTAGTAGATGCAGGCAGGAGTCGGTCTACTTGTCTCGGATCACTGGTAGAAAAAGGGTCAAACGTGAAGCACATTAGTGCCGGTTTGAATTTGAGCCGGCACTAATGTGTACATTAGTGCCGGTTCCAACGGCTAGCCGGGCCGCTCTCATTAGTACCGGTTCGTGGCAAACCTTTAGCACCGGTTCATGCCACGAACCAGTACTAAAGTGAGTGGTGGCAGGATGTTGTCAGTCCGGGGCCCCTCCAGCACCTTTAGTACCGGGTCGTATCACGAACTGGTACTAAAGGTCGTCCTACATAGACCCTTCGTCCACCCGAGCTCGCTCTGTTCTTCCCCTTTCCCCTCTCCTCTTTGTTCTTTTCCCTCTTCCTCTCAAGCTCATAACACATTTTGCCCAAGATTTCAAGGCCCCCATCCATTCAAATGATCACAAAGGTTAGCAACTTTTTCCTTTCATCTCTCATTGCTAGATTAGCTTGTGCAATGCTTTATATAGTGATTGATTTTTGAGTTTAGTAATTTGGGAGGAATTATATATATGTGCTAGTATTTGATTTATATGCAATTTGAGGTCAAAAATAACACTTAGTTTTGCATATGTAGGTGTGGTTTACTTAGTACCTTCTAAATCTCCGTCGTAACCACCGTCGATCGCTCGCAACGTCCCGTCAGCGGCACCACCTTGTGGTGAGCCTCTTGTTCATGAAGTTTTATATAAAAAATGATGTTTGTGTGATTTGGATATATAGTTACTCATATAATTATCTTACCCATACGTTGTTTGTTATGCATAGTGCCATGGTTTTGATATCCGTCCCCGTCGGCCCTCGTCCAGGTTATGATTCGGATGTGGTATATTCTCTTTTAAAACTATTCATTGCATTTCGTGTTTATGACAAATTATGCCCATCAAGTTGACTTAGATATTTGTATGTAGGAGGTAGTTGAGCCGGAAATTCCAACCGACCCTATTGTCGAGAGGTTAAATTTAGTTGAAAGAGAAAACGAGGATTTGAAGGAAAAATTGAAAAGAATTGAGGGGGAGAAGATGGAATTGGAGTTGCATGTTGCCGCTGTCGTCGATGATCACAAGATTAAGATGGAGAAAATGCGCTTGAAAATTAGAAAGATTAGAAAATATGGCATTCATAGTGAGGCTTGGTATCATTATGCTGTTGGATCAATTGTTACCTTAGTTGCGATCTTGATCGCATTTGTTGTTGCATTTAAATTCTTTAGCTAGAGAGTTATTTGTTTGTTGCATTTAAGTGTTGTATGATCTTTATGTATGAACTTTATGTATTGTATTAATTTGATGTTTTCCGTGCTGTGTATTGAAGATGAGCCGGCAATGGATGTACGATGACCGATGCTCTCCCGAGTTCATTAATGGCGTGCGTACTTTTCTGCTTGCGGCTGAGGCAAACAAGCGAGCAGATGGTTTTATGCATTGTCCATGTGCTGGCTGTAAGAATGGTCGCAATTACTCTATGTCAAGAACCATTCACGTCCACCTGTTTGAGTTCGGTTTCATGCCCCACTATAATGTTTGGACCAAGCATGGAGAAAGAGGGGTTATGATGGAAGACAATGAAGAAGAAGAGGACGACGACAGCTATCCTGGCCATGGGTTCCCTGAATACGATGATACAATAATGAGGGAAGAAGCTGAGCCGGTAATGCGGGAAGAAGCTGAGCCAGCAATGCGGGAAGAAGCTAAAGAAGAGGCATCGGATGAGCCCGTTGATGATCTAGGTCGGGCCATTGCCGATGCAAAGAGAAACTGCGCAAGTGATTTGGAGAAGAAGAAGTTGCAGCGCATGTTAGAGGATCACAAAAAATTGTTGTACCTGAATTGCGTAGGTGACAAGAAAAAGCTGGGCACCACACTGGAATTGCTGCAATGGAAGGCAGAGAATGGTGTATCTGACAAGGGATTTGGAAAGTTGCTGGTAATGATAAAGGATATGCTTCCAAAGGACAACGAATTGCCCGAGAGTACGTACGAAGGAAAGAAGTTTGTCTTCCCTCTAGGGTTAGAGGTGCAGAAGATACATGCATGCCCTAATGATTGCATCCTCTACCGCGGTGAGTACGAGGATTTGAACGCTTGCCCGGTATGCGGTGCACTGCGCTATAAGATCAGCTGCGATGACCCTGGTGATGTCGAGGGCGAGCGCCCCAGGAAGAAGATTCCTGCCAAGGTGATGTGGTATGCTCCTATAATACCACGGTTGAAACGTTTATTCCAAAACAAAGAGCATGCCAAGGCGATGCGATGGCACAGAGAAGACAGTAAGAAAGACGGAAAGTTGAGAGTACCCGCTGACGGGTCGCAGTGGAGAAAAATCGAAAGAAAGTATGGGAAGGAGTTTGCAGATGACACAAGGAACGTATGGTTTGGTCTAAGCGCAGATGGCATTAATCCTTTTGGGGAGCACAGCAGCAACCATAGCACCTGGCCTGTGACTCTATGTTTGTATAACCTTCCTCCTTGGTTGTGCTTGAAGCGGAAGTTCATTATGATGCCAGTGCTCATCCAAGGCCCTAAGCAACCCGGCAACGACATTGATGTGTACCTAAGGCTATTAGTTGAAGAACTCTTACAACTATGGAATGGAACAGGTGTACGTGCGTGGGAGCACATGGGGGAAGAATTTGACCTAAAGGCGTTGCTGTTCGTGACCATCAATGATTGGCCTGCTCTCAGTAACCTTTCAGGACAGACAAACAAGGGATACCGTGCATGCACGCACTGTTTGGACGATACCGACAATATATATTTGGCTAATTGTAAAAAGAATGTGTACCTGGGACATCATCGATTTCTTCCGAGCAGGCATCCCGTAAGAAAGAAAGGCAAGCATTTCAAAGGTGAGGCGGATCACCGGATGAATCCTCGCCACCATACTGGTGCTGATGTACATGATATGGTCAAGGATTTGAAGGTGGTCTTTGGAAAGGGTCCTGGTGGACAACCTATTCTGAATGATGCTGTGGAAGAAGAAATCTATATTTTGGGACCTGCCCTATTGGAAAGACCTAGAGGTCCGCTCCGCAATTGATGTGATGCACGTGACGAAGAATCTTTGTGTGACCCTGCTTGGCTTCTTGGGCGTGTATGGGAAGACAAAAGATACAACTGAGGCACGGGAGGACCAGAAACATATGCACGGAAAAGACGGCATACATCAGGGTCATGCAAGCTACGCTCTTACCAAAGAAGAGAAGGAAATCTTCTTTGAATGCCTTCTTAGTATTAAGGTATCGTCTGGCTTCTCGTCGAATATAAAGGGAATAATAAACATGGCAGAGAAAAAGTTCCAGAACCTAAAGTCTCATGACTGCCACGTGATTATGACGCAACTGCTTCCGGTTGCATTGAGGGGGCTTTTACCGGAAAACGTTCGATTAGCCATAGTGAAGCTATGTGCATTTCTCAATGCAATCTCTCAGAAGGTAATCGATCCAGAAATCATACCAAGGTTAGAGAATGATTTGGTGCAATGTCTTGTCAGTTTCGAGTTTGTGTTCCCACCATCCTTCTTCAACATCATGACGCACGTCCTAGTTCACCTATGCGAAGAGATTAACATTTTGGGTCCTGTATTTCTACACAATATGTTCCCCTTTGAGAGGTTCATGGGAGTCTTAAAGAAATATGTTCATAACCGTGCTAGGCCAGAAGGAAGCATCTCCAAGGGCCATGAAAATGAGGAGGTCATTGAGTTTTCTATTGACTTTATTCCTGACCTTAAGCCGATTGGTGTTCCTGAATCGCGGCATAAGGGCAGACTGGATGGAAAAGGCACGCTAGGAGGGGAACAAATAATATGTATGGACGGACATTCTCTCACTGAAGCACACTACACAGTTCTACAGAATTCCGCCTTGGTGGCTCCGTATATGGATGAACACAAGAATTTGCTACGCTCCAAACACCCGGAGCGGTCTGATGACTGGATTACACGTGAACAAACCAGGAGTTTCGCCAGCTGGTTGCAGACACGTACCATGCATGACACCTCTATTGAAGATGACCTGTACTTGCTGTCCCAGTTACCACCTTCGAATATAATGACTTTCAAATGGTACGAGATAAATGGTAATACATTTTACATGATCGCCCAAGATAAGAAGAGCACCAACCAAAACAGTGGTGTCCGCTTTGATGCAGAAACCAAGACGGGAAAGGAAACATATTATGGTTATATACAGGCCATATGGGAACTTGACTATCGACGTGGTTTGAAGGTCCCTTTGTCTCGGTGAAAAAGGGTCAATATGACACGAGGCGGGGTAACGGAAGACCCGCAGTACGGAATGACAACAGTGGATCTCAACAATCTTGCTTATGCAGACGAACCATTCGTCCTAGCCAATGATGTGGCACAGGTTTTCTATGTGAAGGACATGTCTACCAAGCCAAGAAAAAGAAAGATAAGGAAGCGAATACGTCGTACGATGAGCCAAAGCGGCACATAGTTCTTTCTGGGAAGAGAAACATCGTGGGAGTGGATGACAAGACAGACATGTCAGAAGATTATGAAAAGTTTGATGAAATTGCTCCATTCACAGTGAATATTGACCCGAGCATCCCGTTAAATGATGAAGATTTTCCATGGTTACGGCGCAAAGGGACACACGCAAAGAAAAAGTTTCACACCCAAAGATCTGGGATGTGATCGGCTTCACTATCACCACTTTCTTCTGTGTTTCACACCCAGGAGGGAATCTCTGTAATAGTTAGGGTAGTTATGTGTTTTGGCATTTGAAACGCGAAGAAATTTTATGTGCAAACAAATTCTTTGATGCCTTTACTGATTTTTAAAGTTAAGTTATTCACAAACTAGTGATTCACACTAATTTCAAATAATTCAAAATTTAAACTATTGAAATTTGAAAACTACAGGCACTAACAGAAAGTTTGTAATTTTTTGTACCTAAAGCAAAAATATTCACAAAGAAACTCTAAATACACAAAAAAACAACTCAAAAATAAATAAAGCAAAAAAAATAAAAAAGCCCGCCTACTGGGCCAGAGCGGCCTTCATACGACTAGAAACCCAACCTGTTGTTGGGCCAGGATGCAGGCCTGCAAAGGCCCAGTAGGCCCACAGGGCAACACAGAACATGTAGGCCCAGTAGGCCTGCTTTGGAGAGGAGCTCGAGAGAGCTACCGCACGGGGGGTTATAAACCAGTGCGGACGCCCCTCGGCTAGCGAGGTGGGACTAAACTTGCTGCACCGCACCTTGCCAACGCACCCCCTTTAGTACCGGGTGGTGGCTCCAACCGGTACTAAAGCCCCCCCCTTTAGTACCGGTTGGAGCCAACACCCGGTACTAAAGGGTGTGCGGTTCCCGCCGCTTGGCGTGGCCAAAACAGGCCTTTAGTACTGGTTGGTGGCTCCAACCGGTACTTAAGGTCCATCCTATATAACTAAACACTTCAAAAATTTCAGTTTCTCATCTGCTTCTTCTCCTCTGCCCCGTCGCCCGCCGCCCCCATCTCCATATCCCTCGTCGCCGCCCCCGTCCCCGTCGTCGCCGCCCCGTCGTCCCCGTCCCCGTCGTCACCGCCGCGCCGTCCCGGCCCGTCCCGCGTCGTCCCCGTCCCCGTCATCGTCGCCCCGTCCCTGTTGTAGCCGCACCGACCCGTCCCCGTCGTCGCCGCCCCGTCCAAGCCCCCGTCGTCGCCATCCCCGTCGTCGCCGCGCCCATCGCCGTCCCCGTCGCCTCTCGCCTCGCCGGTGAGCACACACACACACATACATTTTTTTAGTTTTTTAGTTATAGAAATAGTTATAAAAATGTTAGAAATTTTTCTTTGTTTAGTTATAGAAAAAGTTAGTTATATAGCATTGTTAGAAATGTTATAGAAATATTAGAATTGTTAGAAATTTTTCTGTTTTTTAGTTATAGAAATAGTTATAAAAAAGTTAGAAATTTTTCTTTTTTTAGTTATAGAAATAGTTATAAAAAGTTAGAAATTTTTCTTTTTTTAGTTATAGAAATATTAGAAATGTTATACAAATGTTAGTTATATATATAGAAATGTTATAATTTTTTTTTCTGTTTTTTAGTTATAGAAATATTAGAAATGTTATAGAAATGTTAGTTATATAGCATTGTTAGAAATGTTATAGGAATGCTAGTTATATAAAAATGTTAGAAATTTTAGTTATCAAAATCCAATCATTAAAAAAATGTTACTTTTTGCGGGCATATAGCTATTATTTGTTCTCGACGATGCCCGGCCCACATCCTCGCCATCGACCCGTCCGCGACTACGTCCGGTTGACCCATGTCCGAGACTGGGCTCCGCCGGGCTGGCACTGGGAGGTGCTGCCTGGAGGGGCGCGCCGCTTGATGAGGAACCCGGCCCCGGTCGTCGACCCTGATCTCGTTTGGTATCGTTCGCGTGGGCCAGTTTCGGTGCGGAGGGAGCCGGCCCCGCCGGAGGTGGTATGTCGTCGTGTCAGGGAGGAGGACGAGCACGTCCATCGCTACATGGTTGCGTTAGAGGGCGGCAGGTTCTCCAATACCTGGCAGTTTCTTCAGGGATCTGACTTCAGCTATGATCCTGTGAGGGTTCCTTCTCTTTGGGTGTCCACCGCCCGCGCTGCATGATCCGATGATGTATTCGAGATTATATATTAATTGAGACAATGTATTCGATATTATATCTATTATTCGAGACGATGTATTCGATATTATATCTATTATTCGAGACGATGTATTCGAGATTATATCTATTATTCGAGACGACGTATTCGAGATTATATTCGATGATGCTTATTATGTACTATGATTGATTCAGTTCTCCTTATTAATTGATTGCATCCATGCATTGTAATTTGAATATATTTCTTTTGGATTAGTTAAACAAAACCTATGACGGACAATACCGGCAGAGAGGGAGAAGAGGCCCTGTTCAATATGATACGCAATCCTCGCGGGCCAGATGATGATCAGAATGAAGAAGATTATGACGGCTCCGAATATCTAAACAACACCGGGGAGGGTGATATGATATTCAATCGCGACGACCGAATTGATGAAGTCATGAACTATGAACATGACGAAGAAAATGTTGATCTTGAAACAACAAAGACCGACGAGGTATATATATTTATATAAGCAGGCATCTGGTGATCATCACATGTTTTAAATGACTTGGAGATATATTAACGAATCGATCTTTCTTTTTTTAGCCATCTGTATCGAGCAAATCTTCAGGCAACATGACAAAACGAGTCCCGAAGAAAAAGTTGAAGGAGGGCGTAAAGTACAATATCGAGGCAATCAGACCTAATGCCGAACCATTAGAGCCTAAGAAGATTGCGGACAAGTTCATTCGTCAGTGCGGAGTTCTTGTGAAGGATCAACTCCCGATCTCCCTTCAAGAATGGAGAGAGCCAGCAAAGCCACGTCCAGGAGTTACTTTTGTCGACGACAGACAAAAACATTTGCTTTGGGAAACGCTCATGGAACATTTCACCCTACCAGATCATTTCACAAATGCAGATGTGGAGAAAGTCAAGGACGCTGCTCTTAGGAAGATGGCGGTTGCATTCAAGAACCACAAGATTCGTGAATGGGCCAAGTACATCAAGGGAGGAAGGAAGACTCCAGTATTCGAGGGAACACTAGAGAAGCAAAGTGCTCATTGGGACGATTTCGTGAAATTCAAGGATTCGGAATTATCTAAGGAACGGTCCAGAATAAACAAGGCCAATGCCGCAAAAAAGGATAAGTTCCATAAGCTGGGGCCAGGTGGCTATGCGGTGGGAATGTCTAAGTGGGATAAGTCTGAGAAAGAGATGTTGGATGCATGTGTCACTCCAGAAACATTGAGCTGGCCCCCCAGGTGCAGGACTTGGTTCTATGCGCATGGAGGGGAGTTGGACCCGAAGACAGGCAAAGTTTCGAAGACGGCATGTCTGGACGGAGCCGATGATAAGATACTTGATGCAATAGAAGAGGCTCGATCGGGGTTGTTCGAGCCCAACAGAGAGAATGACGAGCTTACGCGTGGCCTAGGAAATCCTGAACACCCGGGAAGAACATGAGGCATGAGCTCTATTCCGTGGTATGAGGGGTTTTCGGACTGGAACACTGACTACAGAACCCGTGCGAGAAATAAGATTGCGGAGGACAAGAAGAGGAAGATGGAGGAGGAGCAGAGGAAGCTAGACTATGAACGCCTTCAAGGCCTAGAATCAGCGCACGCGGACTTGGCAATCAAATTCCAGCGGCAGCAGGAGCAGATCGACTCACTTAGCCAGCAAAGGGGGTCTCAGCAGCTAGCGGATGATCCACCAATGGATAGCACCGTCCCATCCATGCCGAGAAGCAGCGTGGGTTCTGCCCCGGGCGACGCATTGCTGGATAGCTACCTTGTGGATGACATCATGGAGAACACTAACTGCGAGCTACACTTCAAAATGAAGAACATATCCATGAAGGTGGCGGACGCCCTTGCTTTTAAAAATCCCCCCGAGGCAACCTTCCATTGCAACCCGATTCCAGCAGGCTATGCTCGTGTCTTGGTTGATGAGGTGGTGGACCAATATTCAGGGCTAGAGCTTGACATTCCTGGAGGTGACGATGAGCACACACTAGGAGAGGCCAACCATCGTATCATCCTATGGAGAAAGGATTTCATCATCTTTCGAAGGCCACCGACACCGCGTCATCCGACTCCTCGTCGCAGTCCGCCACCGAGTCAGCAGACTCCCGCTCCTCCAAGTCCACCAACGCGTCAGGCCACTCCTCCTCCAAGTCCGACACAGCTTCAAGCCACTCCTCCTCCAAGTCCGGCAAAGCGTCAGGCCACTCCTCCTCCAAGTCCGGCACAGCTTTAGGCCACTCCTCCTCCAAGTCCGGCACAGCTTCAGGCCACTCCTCCTACTCCAACTCAGCCACGTCAGCCGTCTTCGCCGCCTCAGCAATCACGGAAGAGAGCCGCCTCAGCTATGGTGCGTAGCGGTACAAGTCAAGGTAGTACTACAGGTACAGGTGGAGGCAAGCGATTTCAATATGGTCCAAGCCTCGCGCCTCTTCCGCAGAGGCCTTACGACAAGTCCGAGGAGGAAAACGTAGCCATATTGAAGGCCGAGGTGGAAGCCCATTTTGCACCGAAACCGCCACCGCTGCCAAGGGAGAAAGTGCCTGTGGAAAAGATTGACCACTTCATTCGTATGGCTAGACCACCAGCTCCCAAGCCTATTTGACACAGACTATGAGCGCCACCTCAGGAAGTTAAATCGAGCATGTCTACAGAAAGAGGCGAGCTCGAGCTTGACCAAATCAGCTGGCAAAAGGAGCGGTAAAACCGTTCCCCAGCTGGGAGAATAGGCGGCACAATCAATCCCCCCGCTTGTTGTGCCAACAACACATGAGAGTAGGCGCGCCCAATATTATTGTGGGCAAACCGTGAACGTTCCTGGGGTGGGCGATGTGGTAATAACCGAGGAGCATATTGCGCAGGCTGAATCGATCGGGATCACTATTGGACAACTCCTCGATATCGAGCCCATGTCTCCGACTAGAGAGGAGGAAATAAAACGGAAATATGCCTGGGGCCAACCTTTGGTCGAGCCAGAGGAGGTCAATAAGCTCCCAACGAGAATGTATGAATTGCATCAATGGTACATGGACATTACCAAGATTTCCAATCGAGAGTCCCTCATGGTGAATGTCAACAAGGAGCATTACTACCATGAGAAAGCTGTGACCGTTGAGTATTCAGAACTAATTCAGCTATACAATAAAGACGCACTTGACAAATCTATCCTCAGTTGCTATTGTCTGTAAGTGATTTCTTTCTGTAATTTAAGTCTCAAGCTAGCTGTAGTGATCATTTTGATCAATCATTACCTGTAATTATCCTCACTATATTCTTTTCTGTGGTATTATGCAGGATGAAGATTTATGAAATGAAAAAAGGTGGACGCTATGGCATTGGGTTCGTTGACCCAAATACCATTAGTGAATACACATGGAAAATAGATCCATATCACAAAAAAAGTGTAGAGGAAAGCATGCTACAGTTCTTCAAGGAACTCAAATACAATGAAGATATACTACTTCCTTACAACTTCCAGTGAGTCACACTGTCTTGTACTACAAATTCTGTTTTTCCCTACTAGATATAGCTACATGTTTTTGCTTACATATGCCCGCTTAATTAAGACATGCAAACATGTGCGCATGCAGATTTCACTGGATCTTGTTAATCATTAAAGTTGATGAAGGAACAGTTGAAGTACTAGACTCACTACTTAAGAAAGCAAGTGACTACACCATCGTGAAGGGGATAGTCAACAGGTAATTTCAATCATTATTAACTATATCTCGGCCTATTTAATTAGTCCGTCATTTCCTAATAACAACTATTTAATAACCCATTTATTCATTTTCTTTGTCGGCGTGGCAGGGCTTGGGCAAAGTTCATCAGGGTCACTCCAGGCCCATGGAAACAAAATCTGAAATGGTATCGACCCAAGGTAAGTAATTAAGTAGTACTAGCTAGCTGCCATCTCTTTAATTATCATGCTTGATTAATTATTATCTGATCAAATTCCATTCTCATAAAGGCCCTGAAGCAGGCGCCGGGGAATGGTCTATGTTCATACTACGTTTGCGAGCACATTTGCATGATGGCGTCCGAAAGGAGCAAATCTCAAAGACAAGAGTGGGTACGATATCGATTGTCAGAACACTATTCAAAATTTTTACACCATTATCGATATCTAGTCACACAACTAATACACATGCATATTGATCTCCTTCTTAACAGTTCAAAGAGGTGCAGTACAAGCTCCTAGCACAGGACCGCATAGAAGCAATTCAAGAGGAAATAGAGGGATTTTTGCTTGACCAGGTCATAGATCCCAAAGGAGAATACTATTACCCGCTACCGCCCCCATGAACCACTTCCAATTGTTATCATGCTCCGAAGGCACCAATTAGCTAGGCTAATGCCACTGGCTCCGAAGGCACCAATTAGGAGAA
>NC_041392.1:102827822-102867298 GCF_002162155.2 Triticum dicoccoides
TACATGTGTATATATATGTGTGAATTAATTAATGGTGGTTGTGAGACATTCGATGATATATATATATATATATATATATATATATATTATGATCGGTTCTACTAGAAATTCTATTTATATATATGCATAACGTGTACAATATGTAGTATCATAAAATACCAGCAAACGAAAAATAATTAAATGGAAAACACAAAATTAAATGAAAAATAAATCATAAACCCAACCCCCCCCCAACATTTTAATACCGATTGGTGACACCAACCGGTACTAAAGGGCTCCCTGCCCCCGAAGCTGGCTCGTGCCACGTGGTTGCCCTTTAGCACCGGTTCGTGCTGAACCGGTACTAAAGGGGGGGTGGCCTTTAGTGCCTACATTTTAGCGCCGGTTACCAAACCGGCACTGAAGGGCCTTACAAACCGGTGCTATTGCCCGGTTTTGCACTAGTGGACGTGATGCCTATATACATGATCATAGCTAGATATTCTCATAACTATGCTCAATTCTGTCAATTGCTCTACAGTAATTTGTTCACCCACCATAGATTACTTATGCTCTCGAGAGAAGCCACTAGTGAAACCTATGCCCCCGGGTCTATCTTTATCATATTAATCTCCTACTGCTTAGTTATTTCCTTTGCTTTTTTACTTTGCCTTTATTTTACTTTGCATCTTTATCACAAAAATATCAGAAATATTATCTTATCATATCTATCAGATCTCACTCTCATAAGTGTCCGTGTAGGGATTGACAACCCCTATTCGCGTTGGTTGCGAGGATTTATTTGTTTTGTGCAGGTACGAGGGACTCGCGCGTAGCCACCTACTAGATTGATACCTTGGTTCTCAAAAACTGAGGAAATACTTACGCTACTTTTCTGGCTCATCCCTTCCTCTTCAAGGAAAAACAATGCAGTGCTCAAGAGGTAGCGGTCATTCCGAGAACTTTTGTTTCTGCACATAAATAACACCATGGCAATTCTGCTGAAAACAGCGTCAGTCTGGGTTAGTTCCATTCAAATCATGCAAGTTAGAGTCCAAAACAAGGGCAAAAGTGTTTGGAAAAGTAGATACGACGGAGACGTATCAACTCCCCCAAGCTTGAACCTTTGCTTGTCCTCAAGCAATTCAATTGACAAACTGAAAGTGATAAAGAAAAACTTATACAAACTCTGTTTGCTCTTGTTGTTGTAAATATGTAAAGCCGGCATTCATGTTTTCAGCAAAGATTATGAACTAACCACATTCACAATAACACTTATGTCTCATGTTTACTCATATCAATGGCATAATCAACTAGCGAGCAATAATAATAAATCTCGGATGACAACACTTTCTCAAAACAATCATAATATGATATAACAAGATGGTATCTCGCTAGCCCTTTCTGAGACCGCAAAACATAAATGCAGAGCACCTTTAAAGATCAAGGACTGACTAGGCATTGTAATTCATGGTGAAAGAGATCCAGTCAAGTCATACTCAATGTAAACTAACAGTAATGAATGCAAATGACAGCGGTGCTCTCCAACTGGTTCTTTTAATAAGAGGGCGATGACTCAACATAAAAGTAAATAGATAGGCCCATCGCAGAGGGAAGTAGGGATTTGTAGAGGTGCCAGAGCTCGATTTTGAAATAGAGATGAATAATATTTTGAGCGGTATACTTTTATTGTCAACATAACAACCAAGAGATGACAATATCTTCCATGCTACACACATTATAGGCGGTTCCCAAACAGAATGGTAAAGTTTATACTCCCCCTCCACCAACAGGCATCAATCCATGGCTTGCTCAGAACAACGATTGCCTCCAACTAACAACAGTCCTGGGGGAGTTTTGTTTGCAATTATTTTAATTTGATTTGCATAAAGCATGGGACTGTGCATCTCGATGGCCAGCCATTTTCTTGTGAGTGAGGAGCAGAGTCCACACGTCTTGAGAATAACCCGCCTAACATGGAAGATACGAACAGCCCTAGTTGATACATGAGCTATTCGAGCATACAAAACAGAATGTTTATTTGAAGGTTTAGAGTTTGGCACATACAAATTTACTTGGAACGGCAGGTAGATACCGCATATAGGAAGGTATAGTGGACTCATATGGAATAACTTTGGGGTTTATGGGATTGGATGCACAAGCAGTATTCCCGCTTAGTACAGGTGAAGGCTAGTAAAAGACTGGGAAGCGACCAGCTAGAGAGCGACAACAGTCATGAACATGCATGCATTAAAATTAATCAACACCGAATGCAAGCATGAGTAGGATATAATGCACCATGAACATAAATATCGTAGAGGCTATGTTGATTTTGTTTCAACTACATGCGTGAACATGTGCCAAGTCAAGCCACTCGAATCGTTCAAAGAGGATACCACCCTATCATACCACATCACAACCATCTATCTATCTATACCTCTATATACCTATACTAATCCTAGACTCCCTACAAATTCCCATGTTAATCAGTAATTATGAGCCGTTAATCTGATGGGACCGAGTTATTACGGTGTAGATCTAATCTATCTATTGCTCTCTGGAAAAAAAGACACCTATTAATTCTCACGTTAATGAAAAATTAGGAGCAACGTACATCCACCGATTCTTCCTTTCCCGATAAAAAAATCTAAAGCAGCCATATTATCTCTCATGTCTCTATTCATATTCTCATGGAAAAGAAACCCAGGTCTCTCTTAGATTGGAACAACGAAGTTGGTCATCGATCCCACTCTCAATCTCTCATGTCTCTCTCTCTCTCTCTCTCTCTCTCTCTCTTCCTCAAACTCTCATCTCTCTTCCTCTCCACAAGCAGATCTGTGTCTCTCCCAATTGCAAATTTGCAGCAAGGACGTTAGTGCGTGGATTCTACGCTTATCTCCACATGGAAACAGATCGTGTCTCTCCCAAATTGCGGCAAGGAATTTAGGGCATCCATCTCCTGCGCTCATGGAGCTTATTACAGTAAAATTATTTTCCTCATCTAGATCAGGTTCGTATTCTCAGTCCTTGCACTGATTTATTTTCAATTTCTTTTTGCCGGTCTGGATTCAATTCTTTTCAGGTTCGTCTTCTCAGTCCTCACACTAATTTGTTTTGAATTTCTTTTTGCCAGTTCAGATTCAGTTGTTGTCATCGTGCCCTTTAATAGTGTTGTCTAGGGATTCAATCTCCTTTATCGTGTGTCTTCTTGAAGCTGATGATTGCCATGGCAAAATAAAATCAGTGTTCTCGATCCCTCAAAAAACAAAACAAAAAAAATCTTTCTGTAGCGCACAGAAAAGAAACATGTACCTTATATGTAGAAAAAGACACGTCCAAGTACAACTCCAATCCTTCCAATACGGGTGGATCTCTATTTTCTCACTAATTGACCCTATCATTGACTCTCTGCTGTGATTTGGCTTCCCCAATCATAGTTTTCTCAATCCCTCAACCAAGATGGGCAGGGGGCGGGGGATATGGAGAAGGACGGAGCTCCTGTTGTGGTTGGTGCCGTCGCAAATGGTGGATGTTGACCATGCTGTCCCATGGAGGGAAGGTAATCTTGAAGAACAATTATCTCGCAAAGACATTGACCATCCACTCAGCGCAACAGCAGGGTAAGCATGAACACTATGATTTGTCGAAAACAACTAAAAGAATCATGCTATGTTAGACATATAACATTCTGTTTGTGTGCTCCCGCTGAATTGTAGTATTAATTTTCTGAAAGTTTGTAGGCCACGATGGTTTATGGATCCAAGTTGTAGATGCACTAACTGCAGTTTGAAGCCAATGACTGGTAATTTTCCAAATGACAGCATCTCTGTTTTGTTTTATCTTATTACTAAGTTAGAAATTGGATAGCATGCGTTTGATGTTTTTCCTTCAAATCAGAATAATTGCAGGTCTGCTTCTACGGCTAACGTAACCCATCATTACTATCTTCCAGATTTCATATATATTTATTATCACTAGATGAATTCAGGTCCAATCGGGTCTTCCCTTTTTCACATGTGCACATTTTGCTAAATGCCATCTAATTCCTGCCATGAATCACAAATGGAATTGCAGTCTGAAAGTTGTGGCACGTGATTTGGAAACACCATAAAAACCATACGATGCTCCAACATAAAGTATCTTCTGATTTTTAAGTTCCACTTATTGAACAATGCACTTCAAAATTCACATTTATGCTATGTACAGACATATGCAGGTACACTGGAGCATAATTCTATCAATTACCTATGGAAGACAGTCCAACATGGATGCTCTTAAGTGTACATGTATGTAGCATTTCAGTTTATATAGCATGTACTCACCCCTACCCGCCATTATACACTTGATCTGATGATGTTCACTTAAACAAGTTATTTCATCATATTTTCCACACATTTCGCTCAACTAAAACATGTGTATGTTCAGTTTGTCTTCTTAATTTCTTGACCAATTCGCCAACAAGGCTAAATACCTATGGTTATTTTGCGCCAATTGTCCTTTGAGATTGTTAAAAGAACTTCCCCGAGATATGTAACACTGTTGCTCCTGCTACTTTCGCCATTATATTATTCACATTATTCAGACTTCTATAAATGCACTCCCAACTGCATAATTTCTTAGCTTATCGATTTTATTTCTTCTGACTTTATAAATTCAGAAATGATTATAACAAGGCTGCTGAGTTGTTGGATTCAATACATGTACGTCAAAACTTATGGCTTTTCAAAACTATTTGTTCCCTCTTTTGGTCCTCTAATACACATTTTCCCTTTACGTTGGATAGCCAATTCACTTTTGTGCTCATTTTCTTGAGACAGTGAAGATTTGTTTTGCTACTCATGTATATAGATATAAAATTTTAATGGTCTTCACAATTCTATCAATCAATAGAGATTTGAACAAAATCCGGTTGATATAATATATACAATTTGGCACGCACATGTTGCGAAGAGTAATTTTTAAAGTATATTTACAAAGTCTTTTTTATTTCTATGCATGTACAATATATATTAGGACACTGGACATGCTCACTACTGGAATTCCCAATTTTTCTGAGTGCCAATTGCACTCGGCAAAGGCCAAAAAAAACACGGCAGCACTAGGAAAACATTACTATATTGGACGTCTGCCGACAATGTTTATTTTGTCGGGTTCTTTTCTACAGGCACTAAGTAGACAACTGCAAAAAACTTCGTTTAGTGCAGAACAAGGGTAACTCGGTAAACAAATGACACAGACCGAATGATGAGTCAATGACCATCCCACGTGGCACCATAGTTTTGCCATTTTCTGCACTCGGCAAAACTACGACCCAGTAGAGCTACCCAGATAGCACCATGTGTCATGTTTAGGCAAAGGGGTCTTAGACATCAGACATCTAACCTAACAGCGACTCTGAATATCCATGTTGGTTGATTGCTAGCCTGATGCTAATATTTGATGTGTTTTCCTCAATTTAAAATCCCCAGGCAGGATGTTTCTAAAATCTACGTATTAACATCACCTGCATCGGATGTTTCTGTAGCATTTGAGGATGCGCACATGGTGTATATGCTGATGAAGGAAGCCCAGGAACAAGCATATTTACGAAATACATGGAGAAGATGGTGTCCAATAAAGGGAAAAGCGGCGAAGTAAAACATGATTAGTTTAGAGTGACATGAAAGCAGACTGTCTTTCAACAATAGGTGGATTCTTAAGATAAGGAAAGGTGTACAACGCAAGAGCTATAATAAGGCCTAACATGGTTGCTGGAAAATATATTTGTACAATAATAGGCATGCACATGCAGCTGTAGTAAAAAGAGTTAATAACTTAATATGAGATATTCAATTCCAGTGCCTGAATGAAAATAGCTGAAAAAAATTCTGTAATATAGCAGCCCAATAGTTTTTATAAATACGGATGCATGCAGGTGATGATAGACACTATATCAGGTCTGATCCGTAAGTAAGTGTGTGTTGTGCATTAAGTTTTCGATTCCTTGTGATATGTTTTGATTAGTTCTGTAGCATCCAGTTTAACATTTTATGTCGCAGACATTTGGTGAAGTATTAGAAAGGAGAGTCTGTCATTAATTCTGCGTTACCAGGATGGTATGTAAGGTGAGCAAAAAGAAAATTTGTGGCCTTAATTCCCAGCAACTCTCAAGGTAAGTAAGATGAGTCATATTAATAGATAGTGTTCTCAGGGACCTTGATAGTATCTCTCAGACGAGTACCACTTTATATGGGATAGGAGATGCTTGATCCGTGAATAAAATAACTTGGAGCTCTTGTTTAGAGCGTCTACTAAAATATTGGTTCATCCATCTAAATGTTTTTACAAAAACGGGCCTTTTTTAGCCGCAAACCATAGAACAATAGTTCTACGGTATATTTTCATTAAAATAATAGTATGTTACAAATGGGGAGGAAAAAAAGGAAAGAAAGAAAAATAAATAAAAGAACGCCTCTCTAACTAGCCTCTAAAATAAGGCCTCTTTGATTCACCGAATTGTCTACAATTACAATTCTTAAAGGTGACATCTTATGTTTCAAATGGTTTTGCAGATTGTAGGATAACAAAATGGGATCCGATCTCTCATATGTTTCTATACTTATCCAATGGTATCCTCAATAAATGTCTGTTACTATTTCCCATCCATTGTTTACACCATTTAAAGTGACTAGCCATATAGTAAATGGTTTTTTTTGCGCAAAAAATATAGTAGATGGTTTTTGATTATTAATTTCTGTCCTTCATATAGTGGAAACCTAAACAATATAAATAATGTCAGCATGCTATCTTAAGATATATAGTTTGTGCCAATTCAGTTTATGGTCAGTCAGACGTATCCATTACTTATTCACAGAAATATATTCCCTTTTGAATTAGTCCTGATATCTCAAATCCTTTAGGTTGTGACGGTATGTTGGGTCAATGTACACAACACATTTTGATTTTCTTTGGTATGCCATTCCTACTTATGATTTTTTATTGTTGACCATGCTCTTTTTAGATCATGCAAATATAAAAGGCCCTATTCTTATTTATAATAGTATATTCTTTATTTAAGGACTATTTGTATCATTTTTGTGGATAAATATACGAAGTGAGAGAATGTTTATTTTATTCTGTAACTTTCTTTTACAACTACAAAATTTAGAAATTTGAGTGATTTGCATAAAATACAACTAATAATTCATTTTCTCTTATCAAGTGTGCAATATTCAATATGCAAAAACAAGCGATAGTACCACTGATCTAAAAAAATACAATGTTCTATATTTAAGAATATTGTGGGATCTGTCGTGGTGAAAAGAACAATGTGGAGTCTATTTTCCAGCGGAATATTATGCGATCTCATTGAATTATATCGAATGTATACTGTGTATTACTATATTTGACTGCTTTTGTGAGAAAGTTTGCTTGACTTAACCATCTCTGAACACCGGCTAGATATACCAGTTCAAAATTATTTATGTTTAGTATTAACAATAAATCAAAAAAAATTGTAAGAAAAAACTAACTAGATTATTTTAAGACTTGACGGAGAAGACAGAAGTTAATATGTAACGACACATCACTTCAACCTATCAAATGTTAGCTTTCACAATTCTAATACTATAAAAAGTACAAATGTGAACTTATTAGCCTCAGTATTTCAAAATATAACTAAAATATGGGTGTAGACCTGTCAAAATAAACATGGAACAAGATAAGTCTCCCATGAGAATAGAAATTTGTGTCTAGGCGTTTACATTAGAAATCTGAGCAAAAATAGCAAGAAATGTTTCTATATGTTATATTTAAATACATAGTAAATTTGCAATTTACTGTTTTCATTATGGAAAGTAACCGTTGATAACATTATCATAATTTCATACATTATGCAAAAACTGTATATAGCCAATATTATATTGTTGAAGATTATATTTCAAAAGTTATGTAATGATTATACTTCAAATGCATGCGACCTTTTCATATCGTCATCTTTTGTAATTACTAAATAGTTGTAATTTTAGTTTGTCTGTACGTTTGTAGTTCTTTTATAGGAGACAATCCATTGCACAAAAATTATTGTAGATTCCCATACCATAGAAAGCTGTATTGCATGCTAGCCCGTGCATTCGCACGGGTTAGCGACTAGTTTTAATAGCATGTTGGCACACAAGGTAAACCATTATAAGCTCCTAGCTAATTAAGCATGGCATAAGAAACTATAATCTCTAATTGTCATTGCAAACATGTTTATTCATAATAGGCTAAATTAGGAATGATGAACTAATCATATTTACAAAAACAAGAGAGGTCGAGTTCATACCAGCTTCTCCCATCTCAATCAGTCCATCATATATCTTCATAATTGCCTTTCACTTGCACGACTGAATGATGTGAATAATACTAACAGCGCACGTGCATTGGGCTAAGATGGAATCTGCAAGTATTCAATAAACAGGAGAAGACAAGGCAATATGGACTCTTGGTTAAATCAACAATAATGCATATAGTAGTCACTTCAACAATTTAATCATGATCTTCTCCTATTGACCCCAAAGAAAAGAAAAGAAATAAAACTATTTACACGGGAAAGCTCCCAACAAGCAAAAGAAGAACATGAAATCTTTTTGGGTTTTCTTTTTAATTACCACTACAAGCATGTAAATTAAAACTAGCTAAAAGCTACAACTATTTTTTTTGGTTTTTATTTAGGGTTATCAAACACACAAGAAGAAAGCGTAAAAAAGAAATAAACTAGCATGGATATTACAATGAAAAAATCTGAGCACCGACAACTAGCAATGAGCGTGTGAACATGAATGTAGTGTCAGTGAGAAGTACGTACTCCCCCAAGCTTAGGCTTTTGGCCTAAGTTGGTTTATTACCACGGATGGTCTGGCGGATATCCAAAGTTGTAGTTGGGGTCGTACTGAGATGGATACTCAGATTGCCAATGGCTAGCAATCACCTCCGGATCCCACGGGTAATCAGACTGTCGTGGAGGATCAAATTGTGGTTCCGGCTCTGGCTCTGCAGCTGATGTAGGGTTCCGGTAGGCGTGAATGGCCTCAAATGAAATAAGGTACTTGCCTGCAGATAAATCAAACAAGGAAGGAGCAGGCAGGGTAATAGTCTCAGGATGATGTTTATCAAAGAACAATTTGTATTTAAGCTCCCTTTCCCTATTCTTTACAATAAAATCATGCGCTACCATACTCTTGTAATCTAAATAAACAGTAGGCAACAATTTTTCTTCCTTTTCATAGTGCCTAATAGGTATGTTATAGTATGCAGGAAGCATAGACACCTCCAAAGATGGGGCCCTTTGTACGGTTCAGACTTAATCCTTTAGCAATAATACCGCCCATACTAACAGAGTCGTCACGGAATAAACCATGAAACAAAATAATAATATCAAGAACACTAAGGTTTCCACAGTTTCCGCGACCAATTAGGCAACAACTAGCAAATATTGCAAAGTAGCGTAAAACAGGAAAATGTATGCTAGTGAGTCTTGCATCGGAAACTTTCCTAGTTTCCCCTACAGTAATAGTGTCAATAAACCCGTCCACATCTCTACGATGTGGTTCCTCTAAGCTACCCTCGAAAGGTATTTTGCAAACCCTGCAAAATTCATATAGTGACATCTTCTTAACCACATCATATAAATGAAACTCTACTGAAGGAGGGGATTCCCTAGGATAATAGTAGAAGTTTTGCACAAAACTATTGGTGAGTAAGAGATACTATTCGCGTTGGTCGCGGAGGAAGTCGGTGAGGCCTGCATTCTTAGCCAATTCATAAAAATCATCATAAATCTCGGCAGCTCTCAAGAAATCATCGGAAGCCATTCACACGGCCGAACCTCCGCGGTGCGAAGCAGATTATATTTGGGCCTCTCTACTTATTCATTTTGCTTTTCCTTCGAGTTTCGGCTCGATGAACCCCTGAAAAATCTCTTCATTATTTTCTGAAAAATTCTGAAATTTTTAGTAACTTCAAATAAAAGTGAACCAAGCTAAACAATATTGATAGCAACTACTCCTACAAGTTCCTAGGACCTATATCATGCATTAGAACTACTTGGAACCATATAAATTTTACATGCAAGCTCAAGAACATGGTCACCTAGGCAGCACAAATTTGCAATGAATAAAGCACTAGAACAAAAACTAATTGGACCAATGGAGGAGTCACATACCAAGGAATAATCCCCAAAAGCAGTTTTGTGAGAGGTGCTTTGAGCAAGGAGATCGAAAATCGTAGCAAAATGAGCAAGAACTCGTGCTTCAGCTGGGTGGTGATTTTTTTGGGAGGAAGAAGAAGTGTGTGGGTGCAGGAATAAGTGGAGGGGAGCCACCGTGGGCCCACAAGGCAGGGGGCACGCCCAGGGGGGTGGGCGCGCCCTAGACCCTCGTGGCCAGGTGCTTGCTCCCCCTGCTATGTTCTCAGTGCCAAATATTCTCAAATATTCCAGAAAAAATCATATTAAATTGGCAGGGCATTTGGAGAACTTTTATTTTCGGGGTATTTTTATATTGCACAGATAATTAAGAAAATAGACAGAAATTACTATTTTTGCTTTATTTAATATAAATAACAGAAAGTAAAAAGAGGGTATGGAAGGTTTTGCTTTCTAGCTTCATCCATCTCATGCTCATCAAAAGGAATCCACTAACAAGGTTGATCAAGTCTTGTTAACAAACTCATTTCGAGTAACATGAAACCGGAGAAATTTTGAATGCCACTATGTTACCTCAACGGGGATATGCACATCCCCAATAATAAGAATATCATATTTCTTCTTCACAGTAGGAAGAGGAAATTCAAAACCTCCAAAAATAACCGATGGAATATTTCCAATAGAATTGATACTGTGGACTTGAGGTTGTTTCCTCGGAAAGTGTACCGTATGCTCATTACCATTAACATGAAAAGTGACATTGCCTTTGGTGCAATCAATAACAGCCCCTGCAGTATTCAAAAAGGGTCTTCCAAGAATAATAGACATACTATCGTCCTCGGGGATATCAAGAATAACAAAGTCCGTTTAAATAGTAACGCTTGCAACCACAACAGGCATATCCTCACAAATACCGACAAGTATAGCAGTTGATTTATCAACCATTTATAAAGATATTTTCGTAGGTGTCAACTTATTCAAATCAAGTCTACGATATAAAGAGAGAGGCATAACACTAACACCGGCTCCAAGATCACATAAAGCAGTATTAACATAGTTTCTTTTAATGGAGCATGTTATAGTTGGTATTCCTGTATCTCCTAGTTTCTTAGGTATTCCACCCTTAAAAGTATAATTAGCAAGCATGGTGGAAATTTCATCTTCCGCTATCTTTCTCTTATTAGTAACAATATCTTTCATGTACTTAGCATAAGGATTCATTTTAAGCATATCAGTCAAACACATACGCAAAAAGATAGGTCTAATCATTTCAGCAAAGCACACAAAATCCTCATCATCCTTTTTCTTGGATGGCTTAGGAGGAAAAGGCATGGGTTTCTGAACCCAAGGCTCTCTTTCCTTACCATGCTTCCTAGCAACAAAGTCTCTTTTATCATAACGTTGATTCTTTGATTGTGGGCTATCAAGATCAACAACAAGTTCAATTTCTACATCATTGCCATTACCAGGTTGAGCATCAACATGAACATCATCATTAACATTTTCATTATGTTCATGTTCATTACCCGATTGTGTTTCAGCATCAGAAATAGACATATCATTTGGATTCTCAGGTGGTTCAGCAATAGGTTCACTAGAAGCATGCAAAGTCCTATCATTTTTCTTTTTCTTCCTTTTAGAAGGACTAGGTGCATCTATATTATTTCTCTGAGAATCTTGCTCAATTCTCTTTGGGTGGCCTTCAGGATACAAAGGTTCCTGGGTCATTTTACCACCTCTAGTCATAACTCTAACAACATTATCATTTTTCTTACTATTTAATTCATTGAGCAAATCATTCTGAGCTTTAAGTACTTGTTCTACTTGAGTGGTAACCATAGAAGCATGTTTACTAATGAGTTTAAGTTCACCTTTAACTCTAGACATATAATCACCCAAGTGTTCAATCATATAAGCATTTTGTTTCAATTGTCTACAAAAATAAGCATTGAAGTCTTCTTGCTTAACCATAAAGTTATAAAACTCATCCAAACATTGGCTAGCAAACTTAGTAGGAGGGATTTCAGCTTTATCATATCTGTAGAGAGAATTTACCTTTACTACATGTGTCGGGTTATCAAGACCATGTGTTTCTTCAATAGGTGATGGATTAAAACCATATATTTTATCAACATGCGGTAAATTAATACCATGTATTTCTTCAATAGGAGGTAAATTCTTAACATCTTCAGCTTTAATACCCTTTTCTCTCATGGATTTCTTTGCCTCTTGCATATCTTTGGGACTGAGAAATAAAACACCTCTTTTCTTCGGGGTTGGTTTTGGAATAGGCTCAGGAGTTGGCTCAGGAAGTGTTATAAAAGATATCAAGTATTTCATTTTTCTTAAGAGGATGATCAGGCAAAGCATTAAGTAATTGGAGAAGCCTCCCCAAGCTTGTGGGAGACTCTCTTCTTCAATTTGCACAAAATTATATATATCCCTTAAAGCAGCTTATTTCTTATGAGCAGGGAAATATTTAGCAGAGAAGTAATAAATCATGTCCTGGGGACTATGCACACAACCAGGATCAAGAGAATTAAACCATATCTTAGCATCACCCTTTAATGAGAACGGAAATATTTTAAGGATATAAAAGTAGCGACTTCTCTCATCATTAGTGAACAGGGTGGCTATATCATTTAATTTAGTAAGATGTGCCAGAACAGTTTCAGATTCATAGCCATAAAAGGATTAGATTCAACCAAAGTAATTATATCAGGATCAATAGAGAATTCTTAATCCTTATCAGTAACAAAGATAGGTGAAGTAGCATAAGCAGGATCATATTTCATTCTAGCATTCAGAGTTTTTTGGTTAAGCTTAGCTAATAATTTCTTAAGATCACTTATATCATTGCATGCAAGAAAGTCTCTTTTAGTTTCTTCATCCGTAACATAGCCCTCGACCACAACAGGCAATCCATATTTATTAGGAGAGCCTTCATCATCACTTTCATCAATATTATCAGTTTCAATAATTTCATTCTCTCTAGCCCTAGCAAGTTGTTCATTAAGAAATTCACCAAGTGGCACAGTAGTATCAAGCATAGAAGTAGTTTCATCATAAGTATCATGCATAGCAGAAGTGGCATCATCAATAATATGCGACATATGAGAATTAGTAGCAGAAGCATTTTTAGGTGCTGCAAGCTTACTCAAAACAGAAGGTGAATCAAGTGCAGAGCTAGATGGCAGTTCCTTACCTCCCCTCGTAGTTAAAGGATAAATTTTTGTTTTTGCGTGTTTCAAGTTCTTCATAGTGACCAGCAAATATAAATCCCAAGTGACTCAAAGAATAGAGCTATGCTCCCCGGCAACGGCGCCAGAAAATAGTCCTGATAACCCACAAGTATAGGGGATCGCAACAATTTTCGAGGGTAGAGTATTCAACCCAAATTTATTGATTTGACACAAGGGGAGCTAAAGAATATTCTCAAGTATTAGTAGCTGAGTTGTCAATTCAACCACACCTGGATAACTTAATATCTGCAGCAAATTATTTAGTAGCGAAGTAATATGATAGTAGTGGTAACGATAGCAAAAGTAATATTTTTTGGGTTTTTGTAGTGATTGTAACAGTAGCAACGGAAAATTAAATAAGAGAAGAACAATATATGGAAAGCTCGTAGGCATTGGATCGGTGATACAGAATTATGCAGGATGTGGTTCATCATGTAACATTCATAACATAGGGTGACACAGAACTAGCTCCAATTCATCAATGTTATGTAGGCATGTATTCCGAATATAGTCATACGTGCTTATGGAAAAGAACTTGCATGACATATTTTGTCCTACCCTCCCGTGGCAGCGGGGTCCAAGCGGAAACTAAGGGATATTAAGGCCTCCTTTTAATAGAGTACCGGACCAAAGAATTAACACAAGGTGAATACATGAACTCCTCAAACTATGGTCATCACCGGGAGTGGTCCCGATTATTGTCACTTCGGGGTTGTCGTATCATAACACACAGTAGGTGACTATATACTTGCAAGATAGGATCAAGAACTCACATATATTCATGAAAACATAATAGGTTCAAATCTGAAATCATGGCACTCGGGCCCTAGTGACAAGCATTAAGCATAGCAAAGTCATAGCAACATCAATCTCAGAACATAGTGGATACTAGGGATCAAACCCTAACAAAACTAACTCGATTACATGATAAATCTCATCCAACCCATCACCATCCAGCAAGCCTACGATGGAATTACTCACGCACGGTGGTGAGCATCATGAAATTGGTGATGGAGGATGGTTGATGATGACGACGGCGATGGGTTCCCCTCTCTGGAGCCCCGAACGGACTCCAGATCAGCCCTCCTGAGAGAGTTTAGGGCTTAGCAGCGACTCCATATCGTAAAACACGATGAATCCTTCTCCTTCATTTTTTCTCCCCGAACACGAATATATGGGGTTGGAGTTGAGGTCGGTGGAGCTCCAGGGGGCCAACGAGGCAGGGGGGGCGCGCCCTCACCCTCGTGGCTAGGGTGTGGGCCCCCTGTCCTTGATTCTTTGCCAGTATTTTTTATTATTTCCAAAAATAATCTCCATGGAGTTTCAGGTTAGTCCGAGAACTTTTGTTTCTGCACATAAATAACACCATGGCAATTCTGCTGAAAACAGCGTCAGTCCGGGTTAGTTCCATTCAAATCATGCAAGTTAGAGTCCAAAACAAGGGCAAAAGTGTTTGGAAAAGTAGATACGACGGAGACGTATCACGCTAATCTGGGCATCAAGCTCGATTACGCCTCTGTCTATCATCCATAGACAAACGGTCAAGTCGAAAGAGCCAATGGTCTTATTATGAACGGCATTAAGCCTAGACTAGTGCGGTCTTTGAAAGAATCAGACAAGCACTGGGTTGAGGAGCTCGACTATGTACTCTGGGGGCTGTGGACCATGCCCAAACACACTACCGGATACACACCTTTCTTCATGGTGTACGACGCAGAGGCAATGCTACCCCGCGACATTATTCATGACTCACCTCGAGTGCACATGTACAAAGAGAGAGAGTCCGAGCTCGATCGGCAGGACAGCTTAGATGCCCTGGAGGAGGAGCGCAACATCGCAAAAGCCCATTCCGCATTTTATCAACAACAAGCTTGCAGGTATCAAAGCAGAGATGTGCGGGCCAAAACTTATAACGTCGGCGAAGTCGTTCTACGCCTGCCGGAGAAGAAAAAGGACAAACTCAAGCCCAAGTTGGAGGGTCCCTTCATCATCGATGAAGTTCTCAAAGGAGGGGCGTACCGCTTGCATAATGCGTTAGACAATCGACTAGAGCCGAACCCCTGGAACGCGGCCAGACTCTGAAGATTCTATGCCTAGCGCCGAACTCTTTGTTCGTCTCCTTCCTCCTTTTGTTTCAATCATTTTTTCTCTCTTTTCATTTTTTGTCTTTATCCTTTAAAGCTTTCGTGCAGTTAGACGACGCACCCCCGACGCATACATCTTCAAGTATGTACGTCTATCATACCTGGGGGCTTCATGGACAGAAGCTTGCTATTATTATTTTCCGAGTATCAAGCTCGTCACATATGCGTTTTTCCCCATATGTACCTTTTCTTGGCCATTATATGCATCGATATGACTTAATTTTTGGCCAAGCTAGGTTGCCTGGATCCTGTGCTTATGCCCTACGTTCCTGCTAGTTCGGCTAGGGCATAAAGGGAGCACCTTTGCGATTGTTACTGCCGGGTCATCCGGGTGTGTACCTCAGACTGGGTGAAGCCGAAAGCTAGCGTTCTTAAGGGAATATTCGGTCGGTGAATTAAAGATGTTTTTTGCGTTATCTCCATCTGCGAACCCCCAGAAGATATATATATACTGCGATTTTTTCAATCACAGTTCGGACATGCGCTCTAACACATGCACACCCAGGGAAAGGAACCCTTAACAGAACTATTCTCTCTAGAAGATGTTTCTTACATAATGTAATATAACATAACTAGCCGGATACAACTTGTCTGTTGAAGCAACTATGACCCCTATGCCTGGTTTCCATGCATACCCTGGACTATTCGGCCGCACGGGTATTCGGAAACACTTCGTGCCTTTGGGTCCAGAGGACAAAGCGAAAAGGTCTGCCATGACAATCATTTTACAATTCAGCTAGACAGAAAAACACACAGTCATTTCGACTCAAGAATTTCCTCCTCTATACCCTCCAGCAGGCTATCTAACTTACAATCCTGCTGGGAATATCTAGCGGCCACCTCTACTTGGTCATATACTAAACTAACAGGAATTTCTTCCCCATTTGACCCTAGCGGTACGACCCAGGCCATGTGATTTGGATTCAGCTTCGTATACCGTGTTTTCACCAGGGCCCAGGCCTCTCGCGCACCCTCTCGGCATGCCGATATCTTCCATAGTCGGATACGCCGCCGCGCTCCCTTGAACAGCTCTACAAGCTTCTCCATATTCCCTGGAGGGGAGGCGGATGGCCATAAGGCCTTGGCTACACTCTGCATTGCCTGTCGAGCTTGCTCGTGCAATTGCGACAGCCCTTGCAGAAGATCACTTGATGATCCGGACACCTCCTCTTCGGGACGGCCCGTCAACATACCTGCAATCATAGCTATATCAGCTACTTTTACCTCCAAATTGTTATAAGGTAAATTTGACCACGTACTGAATATGCCGCCTCGCAGCTTTTTGTTCTCCTTCACGGAGTCGGCTAGTTGGGCTCGCACATCTTTCAGTTCTTCGCCCGGTTTGGTGTTTGAATCTTGGAGTTTGTTCTTCTCGTCTCTAACCCGAGTCAGAACGTGCTCGCCTGCGGCATGTTGTCTCTTCTCCTCTTTTTTGCTCGTTTGAGCGGCCTTCAGTTTCTCTTCTAGTTGGTCTGATGACCCTGTTATGAGACAAAGCAACAGTTTCAACATAGCTGGCATATCATTTTTTGTTTCTCAATGGAGGGAAAAATTACCAGAGGACGCATTCTTGAGCTGTTCCAGTTCGGCGGTAGCACCAGATAGCTGTGTCAGGCACTTTTCTATCTCTTGGGCTAGCAGGTCGTTCTTCTCCATAACAACCTGGTTACACAACGATCCTTAAATCATTTGTAACAACTGCTTCAAGTCTCGGGGGCTAATGACATATGGTTATCATAGTCAGACAAAGTAAACTTACCTGCACATCTTTTAAATGCTGCTTTGTGGCTCTGCTAAGCCCATCGCGAGCAGCTCGGATATATGCATTAGCCGAGCTGAAGGTGTTAAACGCCTCTTCTGAAAAACCATGGTCTTGTAAAACGGCCCTGCGGCGCCGATGATTCATGGTGCTCTCCACTTCCGAGTTGGTGATGGATACATCATCTGAATCCTCGGCTGGAGGACAGTCCGGTGTCACCCCCCCCCATTAGCCCCCGTCTTCACGGTAGGATCTGGATCCTGGCTGCGGGAAGTATGACTGGCCGGACCCTCGGATATAGTCCGACACACCTCTTTCCTAATACAGGGTAAACATAAACGGTCGTGGGGGCCACTCACTTCGAAGATGCCCCTGGGGCAGCATGACACGCCGAGCACCTCCCCTTTTGAGCACAGGACAGTGCAGTGGGTGAGGCAGTATGAGAAAACTTTTTCGGATGAAATATCTCCAGATTACTTACGTGCGAAGCGGGGAGAAGACCGGGATAATTGGCGATGATGGCCACTTCTGTGCCATCATAGCTCATTTGGTAAAATACCCCATTCGCGAGCACCACGAATATATCCGAATCCTCTTCGAATCCGTGGTCGAGGTCTCGATTGTGACCATCGGGCTGCAGGGCAGGGCTGTAAAGCCCCTTGGAAATCTTTCGCCAGTGTTGTTGTAAATGGATGGGTTAGTGTTCGTTGAACATAGCTCAGGGAGTAGAATGAGTAGAGCAGAGGTGTTGGGGACTTACCCAGCTAGGAAGACTATTCATGGAATATCCTTCTCTGTGCTTGATGCGCAGGAACTCCTCTTCCTCCCCTTTAAACAGTTCGGCCAATATTTTGGCCAAGGCAGCAGGGGTGTCTGGACCCTTCCTGCCGTAGCGGGAGGCGTCGTCTTCCCCATTATAGTTCCTTGATACGTCTCCAACGTATCTACTTTTCCAAACACTTTTGTCCTTGTTTTGGACTCTAACTTGCATGATTTGAATGGAACTAACCCGGACTGACGCTGTTTTCAACAGAATTACCATGGTGTTATTTATGTGCACAAACAAACATTCTCGGAATGACCTGAAACTTCATGGAGCAACTTTTCAGAAAATATGAAAAATACCTGCAAAAGATGAAGGCCAGGGGGCCCACCACCTCTCCACGAGGGCGGGGGGCGCGCCCCCCTACCTCGTGGGCCCCCTGTTACCTCTCCGACTCCAACTCCATATATTGTGTTTCGATGAGCAAAAAATCAGAGAGAAGAATTCATCGCGTTTTACGATACGGAGCCGCCGCCAAGCCCTAAAACCTCTCGGGTGGGCTGATCTGGAGTCCGTTCAGGGCCCCGGGGAGGGGAATCTTTCACCATCGTCATCATCAACCATCCTCCGTCACCAATTTCATGATGCTCATCGCCATGCGTGAGTAATTCTATCATAGCCTTGCTGGACGGTGATGGGTTGGATGGGATCTATCATGTAATCAAGTTAGTTTTGTTAGGGTTTGATCCCTAGTGTCCACTATGTTCTGAGATTGATGTTGCTATGACTTTGCTATGCTTAATGCTTGTCACTAGGGCCCGAGTGCCATGATTTCAGATCTGAACCTATTATGTTTTCATCAATATATGCGTGTTCTTGATCCTATCTTGCAAGTCTATAGTCACCTATTATGTGTTATGATCCGTTAACCCCGAAGTGACAATAATCGGGATACTTACCGGTGATGACCGTAGTTTGAGGAGTTCATGTATTCACTATGTGTTAATGCTTTGTTCCGGTTCTCTATGCCTGATACTACTGTGCCACTTAGTGATTTCCTTGATGAACAACTTGCTAGGGCTAGAGAAGTTGAAAATATTGAATCTGATGATACTTTTGAAAGTGATGATGAAGAATCACTTGTAATTCCTAAGGGTTATGTTTTTGATCAAGAAGCTTCTTTCGCTATTTTAGCTTGCAAAATTAGAAATGAACTCGAAAGGTTATTAGCTAAATGGAATAAGCAATCTCTAAATGCTAGAATGAAACTTGACACTGCTTTTGCTACTTCACCTATCTTTGTTACTAATAAGGATTATGAATTCTCTGTTGATCCTGATATAATTACTTTGGTTAAATCTGATCCTTTTCATGGTTACGAATCTGAAACTGTTTTGGCACATCTTACTAAATTGAATGATATAGCCACCCTATTCACTAAAGATGAGAGAACTCGTTACTTTTACATCCTCAAAATATTCCCGTTCTCATTAAAGGGTGATGCTAGGATATGGTTTAATTCTCTTGATCCTGGTTGTGTGTGTAGTCCCCAGGATATGATTTATTACTTCTCTGCTAAATATTTCCCTGCTCATAAGAAACAAGCTGCCTTAAGGGATATATATAATTTTGTGCAAATTGAAGAAGAGAGTCTCCCACAAGCTTGGGGGAGGCTTCTCCAATTACTTAATGCTTTGCCTGATCATCCTCTTAAGAAAAATGAAATACTTGATATCTTTTATAATGGACTAACCGATGCTTCCAGAGATTACCTGGATAGTTGTGCTGGTTCTGTTTTCAGGGAAAGAACACCGGTTGAAGCTGAAATTCTATTGAATAATATGTTGACAAATGAAAATAATTGGACACCTCCGGAGCCAATTCCTGAGCCTATTCCTAAACCAACTCCGAAGAAGAGGGTATTCTATTTCTCAGTCCTGAAGATATGCAAGAGGCAAAGAAATCTATGAAAGAAAAGGGTATTAAAGCTGAATATGTTAAGAATTTACCTCCTATTGAAGAAATACATGGTCTTAATTTACCGCCTCTTGAAGAAACATATAATCCAAATCCTTCTCCTATTGAAGAAACTCATGGTCTTGATAGCCCGACAAAAGTAGTAAAGGTAAATTCTCTCTATAGATATGATAAAGTTGAAATCCCATTTACTAAGTTTGCTAGCCCATGCTTAGATGAGTTTGATAAATTTATGGCTAAGCAAGAAGATTTTAATGCTTCTTTTGGTAGACAATTGAAATACAATTCAAATATGCTTGAACACTTGGGTGATTATATGGCTAATGTTAAAGATGAAATTAAACTTATTAGTAAACATGCTTCTATGGTTACCACTCAAGTAGAACAAGTACTTAAAGCTCAAAATGATTTGCTCAATGAATTGAATAGTAAGAATAATGATAATGCTGTTAGAGTGGCTACTAGAACTGGTAGAATAACTCAGGAACCGTTGTATCCCGAAGGCCACCCTAAGAGAATTGAGCAAGATTCTCAGAGAAATAATATAGATGTACCTAGTTCTTCTAAAAAGAAGAAAAAGAAAAATGACAGGACTTTGCATGCTTCTAGTGAACCTGTTATTGAACCACCTGAGAATCCAAATGATATTTCTATTTCTGATGCTGAAACACAATCTGGTAATGAACCTGAAACTAGTGATAATGTTAATAATAATGTTCATGATGATGCTCAACCTAGTAATGATAATGATGTAGAAATTGAACCTGATGTTGATCTTGATAACCCACAATCAAAGAATCAACGTTATGATAAGAAAGACTTTGTTGCTACGAAACATGGTAAAGAAAGAGAGCCTTGGGTTCAGAAACCCATGCCTTTTCCTCCCAAACCATCTAAGAAAAAGGATGATAAGGATTTTGAGCGCTTTGCTGAAATGATTAGACCTATCTTTTTGCGTATGCGATTAACTGATATGCTCAAAACCAATCCTTATGCTAAGTACATGAAAGATATCATTACAAATAAAAGAAAGATACCGGAAGCTGAAATTTCCACCATGCTTGCTAATTATACTTTTAAGGGTGGAATACCAAAGAAACTTGGAGATCCCGGTGTACCAACTATACCATGCTCCATTAAAAGAAATTATGTTAAAACTGCTTTATGTGATCTTGGAGCCGGTGTTAGTGCTATGCCTCTCTCTTTGTATCGCTGCCTTCATTTGAATAAGTTGACACCTACTGAAATATCTTTGCAAATGGCCGATAAATCAACTGCTATACCTATCGGTATTTGTGACAATGTGCCTGTTGTAGTTGCAAACGTTACTATTTTAACGGACTTTGTTTTTCTTGATATTCCCGAGGACGATAGTATGTCTATTATTCATGGAAGACCCTTTTTGAATATTGCAGGGGCTGTTATTGATTGCACTAAAGGCAATGTCACTTTTCATGTTAATGGTAATGAGCACACGGTACACTTTCCGAGGAAACAACCTCAAGTTCATAGTATCAACTCTATTGGAAAAATTCCATCGATTATATTTGGAGGTTTTGAATTTACTCTTCCTACTGTCAAGAAGAAATATGATATTCTTATTATTGGGGATGTGCATATCCTCGTTGAGGTAACATAGTGTTATTCGAAATTTCTCCGGTTCCATGTTATTCGGAATGAGAGTTCGTTAACAAGACTTGATCAACCTTGTTAGAGGATTCCTTTTGATGAGCATGAGATGGATGAAACTAGAAGGCACAACCTTCTGTACCCCGCTTTTACTTTCTGTTATTTATATTAAATAAAATAAAAATAAATATTTTTATGTCTGTTATCTGATTATCCATGCAATAAAAAAATACCCCGAAAATAAAAGTTCTCCAAATGCCCTGAAATTTAAATATGATTTTTTCTAGAATATTTGGCACTGAGAACACACTAGGTGGGTCAACCACCTGCCCACGAGGGTGGAGGGCGCGCCCTACCCCCCTGGGCGCGTCCCCTTTCTCGTGGGCCCACGGTGGCCCTCCTCCACTTATCCTTTCACCCACACACTTCTTCTTCCTCCCACAAACACGAATATCCAGCTCAAACCCGAGTCCAAGCTCGTTTTGCTGCCATTTTCGATCTCCTTGCTCAAAGCACCTCTCACAAAACTGCTTGAGGAGATTGTTCCTTGGTATGTGACTCCTCCATTGGTCCAATTAGTTTTTGTTCTAGTGCTTTATTCATTGCAAAATTTTGCTGCTTAGGTGACCCTGTTCTTGAGCTTGCATGTCAAATTTATATGGTCAAAAGTAGTTTTGATGCATGATATAGGCTCTAGGCACTTGTAGGAGTAGTTGCTATCAATATTATTGAGTTTGGTTTATCTTTATTTTGAAGTTACTAAAAAAATTCAGAATTTTTCAGAGGAAGAAATATGCTTAGGAAATTGTTCCAAGGTGGTTCTTCAAGGAAGCAAGGACCCAGGCTTGCAATGCGTGATGATGACGAGCCACCAAGAGACGCTACAGTACGTCCTTGTGAATGGCCTTCTAAGAACTTTATGGATCGAGCAGGAATTAAGGAAGAATTCAACGCATATTTGTGTAAAGCTGATCTTGTGAGCTTCGAGGAAGAGAAGTGCAGCCAGTATCACAACCTCACTAGTACCTTTGTGAGGAGGTTTGAGTTTTCAACTTCATGTAATTCTACAACTGTCCTGTTTGATCTTTATGATAATTCTTACACTATGGACTTAGAGGATTTTACCATTGCATGCAAACTTCCACAATGGGGTAGTATAAGGGATCCTCGCAAATCTGAATTTAGAGATTTTCTTGCTAGCATAATTGTGGGAGAATCTAGAGATATTACACAAGCTACCATAGGGAGCATTCACTTTCCTGCTATACATTATTTTGCTCTCTTCATAGGTAGATGTATCAATGGTAAAGATGAGGCATGTCACATGTGTGTCCCCGATCTCAGTATTCTTAGGAGTGCTGTGTTAGGAGACCAATCTTATAATTTGGGGGCCATTGTTGCACGTAGGTTGCATCTTAATAGATTTAATGGAGATTCCTTTGGAGGAATTTATGCAACCCGCATAGCTAATTTTCTTGGTGTAGCCAAACGCGAAGATGATATTGAATTACCACCTGCTTACCTAGACTTTAATGCTATGGTTCACCACCAGTTTGTTGAGAGGAATGAATTACCTCTCCAGTATCGACTAATCTTTGAAAGATGCCGTGCTATCCATATTACTCTCCCTGCTCCTACCTTCTTTGATCATCAGGCAAAAGGAAGATATACTATTACCAGAGAGGAGGCTGATGAGTACGAGAGGAGAGCGGAGGCCGCTCGTCGCCACGCTGCAGCTCAGCAGGCGATAGCCGCTTCTTCTCAGTACGACCCCAACTACTATTATGGATATCTGCCAGGCCAGCCGCGGCCATAGACCAACTTAGGCCAAAAGCCTAAGCTTGGGGGAGTACGTATTTCCCACTGACATTACATTTATGTTCACACACTCATTGCTAGATGTCGGTGCTCATACTTTTTCATTGTATCATCCATGCTAGTTTATTTCCTTTTTATGGTTTCTTCTTTAGTGTTTAATAAACCTTAAGAAAACCAAAAAATTAGTTGTAGCTTTTAATCAGTTTAATTTCCATGCTTGTAGTAGTAATTAAAAAGAAAACCCAAAAAGATTTCCTCTTCTTATTTTGCTTGTTGGGAGCTTTCCCGTGTAAATAGTTTTATTTCTTTTCTTTTCTTTGGGGTCGATAGGAGAAGACCATAATTAAACTGTTGAAGTGGCTCTTATATGCATTAATGTTGATCTGACAAAAGAGCCCATATTGCCTTGTCTTCTCCTGTTTATTGAATGCTTGCAGATTCCAGCTTAGTCCAATGCACGCGCACTATTATTATTATTCACATCATTCGGTCGTACAAGTGAAGGGCAATTATGACGATATATGATGGACTGACTGAGATGAGAAAAGCTGGTATAACTCGACCTCTTTTGTTTTTGTAAATATGATTAGTTCATTGTTCCTGATTCAGCCTATTATGAATAAACATGTTTGCAATGACAAGTAGAGATCATAGTTTCTTGTGCCATGCTTGATTAGCTATGAGTTATAATTGTTTACCTTGCATGTCAACATGCTATTGAGATAGTTATGATGTGGTACGATAGGGTGGTATCCTCCTCTGAATGATTTAAGTGACTTGACTTGACGCATGTTCACGCATGTAGTTGAAACAAAATCAACATAGCCTTCACGATATGTATGTTCATGGTGGATTATATCCTACTCATGCTTGCATTCGGTGTTGATTAATTTTAATGCATGTTCATGACTGTTGTCGCTCTCTAGCTGGTCCCTTCCCAATCTATTGCTAGCCTTCCCCTGTAGTAAGCGGGAATACTGCTTGTGCATCCAAACTCCTTAAAACCCAAAGTTATTCCACATGAGTCCACTATACCTACCTATATACGGTATCTACCTGCCGTTCCAAGTAAATTTGTATGTGCCAAACTCTAAACCTTCAAATAAATATCCTGTTTTGTATGCTCGAATAGCTCATGTATCAACTATGGTTGTCTGTATCTTCCATGTTAGGCAGGTTATTCTCAAGAGGAGTGGACTCCGCTCCTCACTCACGAGATAAATGGCTGGTCGCCGGGATGCCCCATCCCATGCTTTTTGCAAACTAAACCAAAATAATTGCAAACAAAACTCCCCCTGGGACTCTTGTTAGTTGGAGGCACTCGTTGTTTCGAGCAAGCCATGGATTGATGCTTGTTGGTGGAAGGGGGAGTATAAACTTTACCATTCTGTTTGGGAACCGCCTATAATGTGTGTAGCATGGAAGATATCACCATCTCTTGGTTGTTATGTTGACAATGAAAGTATATCGCTCAAAATATTATTCACCTCTATTTTAAAACCGAGCTCTGGCACCTCTACAAATCCCTGCTTCCCTCTGCGAAGGGCCTATCTATTTAATTTTATGCTGAGTCATCATCCTCTTATTAAAAAAGCACGAGTTGGAGAGGACCGCTATCATTTTCATTCATTACTATTAATTTACATTGAGTGTGACATGACTGGATCTCTTTTACCATGAATTACAATGTCTAGTCAGTCCTTGGTCTTTAAAGGTGCTCTACATTTATGTTTTGTGGTCTCAGAAAGGGCTAGCGAGATACCATCTTGTTATATCATATTATGATTGTTTTGAAAAAGTGTTGTCGTCCGAGATTTATTATTATTGCTCGCTAGTTGATTATGCTATTGATATGAGTAAACTTGAGACCTAAGCGTTATTACAAATGTGGTTAGTTATAATCTTTGCTGAAAACTTGAATGCTGGCTTTACATATTTAGAACAACAAGAGCAAACAGAGAATGTGGTTTTTCTTTATCACTTTCAGTTTGTCAACTGAATTGCTTGAGGACAAGCAAAGGTTTAAGCTTGGGGGAGTTGATACGTCTTCGTCGTATCTACTTTTCCAAACACTTTTGCCCTTGTTTTGGACTCTAACTTGTGTGATTTGAATGGAACTAACCCGGACTGACGCTATTTTCAGCAAAATTATCATGGTGTTATTTATGTGCAGAAACAAACATTCTCGGAATGACCAGAAACTTCATGGAGCAAATTTTCATAAAATATGAAAAATACCTGCAAAAGATGAAGGCCAGGGGGGCCACCACCTCTCTGCGAGGGTGGGGGGCACGCCTGCCCCCCTAGGGCGCGCCCCCCTACCTCGTGGGCCCCCTGTTGCCTCTCCGACTCCAACTCCAACTCCATATATTGTGTTTCGGGGAGAAAAAATCAGAGAGAAGAATTCATCGCGTTTTACGATACGGAGCCGCCGCCAAGACCTAAAACCTCTCGGGAGGGCTGATCTGGAGTCCGTTCGGGGCTCCGGAGAGGGGAATCCGTCGCCATCGTCATCATCAACCATCCTCCATCACCAATTTCATGATGCTCACTGCCGTGCGTGAGTAATTCCATCGTAGGCTTGCTGGACGGTGATGGGTTGGATGGGATCTATCATGTAATCAAGTTAGTGTTGTTAGGGTTTGATCCCTAGTGTCCACTATGTTCTGAGATTGATGTTGCTATGACTTTGCTATGCTTAATGCTTGTCGCTAGGGCCCGAGCGCCATGATTTCAGATCTGGACCTATTATCTTTTCATCGGTATATGAGTGTTCTTGATCCTATCTTGCAAGTCTATAGTCACCTATTATGTGTTTTGATCCGTTAACCCCGAAGTGACAATAATCGGGATACTTACCAGTGATGACCGTAGTTTGAGGAGTTCATGTATTCACTATGTGTTAATGCTTTGTTCCGGTTCTCTATTAAATGGAGGCCTTAATATCCCTTAGTTTCCGTAAGGACCCCGCTGCCACGGGAGGGTAGGACAAAAGATGTCATGCAAGTTCTTTTCCATAAGCACGTATGACTATATTCGAAATACATGCCTACATTATATCAATGAACTGGAGCTATTTCTGTGTCACCCTAGGTTATGACTGTTACATGATGAACCGCATCCGGCATAATTCTCCATCACTGATCAATTGCCTACGAGCTTTCTATATATTGTTCTTCGCTTATTTACTTTCCCGTTGCTATTGCTATCATCACTACAAAATACCAAAAACATTACTTTTACTACTGTTACCTTTTGCTACCGTTACCACTACTATCATATTGCTTTGCTACTAAATACTTTGCTGCAGATATTAAGTTTCCAGGTGTGGTTGAATTGACAACTTAGCTGCTAATACTTGAGAGTATTCTTTGGCTCCCCTTGTGTCGAATCAATAAATTTGGGTTGAATACTTTACCCTCGAAAACTGTTGTGATCCCCTATAATTGTGGGTTATCATGCCATATGGGAAGTCCTCTGTATTGGAGTGGCTGGACCCCTGCACTATGGAGGTCGCCATTACTTCAACCATCGTGTATCCGGACTGGGCGAGCGTCCTTATTTTGCTCAAGAGTTGGCGAACCTCCGCACTATCTTCCTCCTCGAGCCTCCGAGGGCGCCAGCTGTGAGGTTTCTTCAAGGGAAAACTTGTGAACTCAGGAAGACCCCTCCGGGCTGGGTCTGGGAGTACGACGTCCTCGATGTAGAACCACTTGGAAGTCCACTCCGCCTTCTTCGGCGTGCCAGATAGGTATCCGGTCTCGGCAATGCGCCATATATCGGCTCCGCCCACTTCAAATATCGATCCCTCATGGTTACGCGGGACAAGGCAGAATAACTTTCTCCGTAGTTCAAAATGGGCCTCACAACCCAGGAATAGTTTGCATAAAGCGACATAACCCGCAATGTGCAGGATGGAGGCTGGAGTAAAGTTATGCACCTAGAGGCCATAATATTCCAGAAGCCCTTGGAGGAATGGATGAATTGGAAATCCTACGCCCCTTAGCAGATAGGGGACGAAACACACTCGTTCCCCCGGAGGGATTGGGGAAATCCTCTGCCTGGGTTTTGCCGTCAAGGGAGGCCAACCCTGCTTGAATAGGGACCAGATCCGCAGGGGGGAGAAACCCTTGCGTTTGCAGCTTCACCAGCTGACCGTGGGATACAGAGCACCTCTCCACTCGCCTCTCTCTGGGCCACAGGGACGGGTGGAGGAGCTGGGAACGCTAGACATGTTCTTTCCTGGCAACCTTTGGGGATTTTCTCTGCGAGATGGTTGAATGGATCTAGGATCCAGTCTAGTTAAATAAATGTTGTCCCTCGCACGACTGGGGTGTTATGTGCAAAACCAACCTGACCTCTCGCATCCGCTCGACACGTGGAAGCTGAAGTTGTTGATCCACAGAAGCCGAAGGGTACATACATTGAATGGAAGGCCGAATACACTACTTGGAGGTCATTGGTGGGGGAACCAGCCTTGCAATGCCGAAGAAAATCTATGCACCGAACACCTCACCATTGAAGACTGGTTCGGGGGCTACTGAGGGAGTCCTGGACTAAGGGGTCCTCGGGCGTCCAGCTTGTTAACTATGGGCCGGACTGATGGGCTATGAAGATACGAAGACCGAAAACCGAAGACTGCACCCTTGTCCGGATGGGACTCTCCTTGGCGTGGAAGGCAAGCTTGGCGACCAAATATGTAGATTCCTTTCTTTATAACCGACCTTGTGTAACCCTAGATCATCCCGGTGTCTATATAAAACGGAGGACTTAGTCCGGAGGGGAAAAAATCCTCATTACCATAGCCAAACAAGCTAGACCTCTAGGGTTTAGACATTACGATCTCGTGGTAGATCAACTCTTGTAATACTCATATTCATCAATATCAATCAAGCAGGACGTAGGGTATTACCTCCATAGAGAGGGCCCGAACCTGGGTAACCATCGTGTCCCCTGTCTCCTGTTACCATCGACCTTAGACGCACAGTCCAGGACCCCCTACCCGAGATCCGCCGGTTTTGACACCGACAGTCATGCACCCTTGATGAGTGGTTTATTTTTATAGAATCTTCATGGTAGTGATACACATATTCATAGTATTGAAGCCAAAACATATAAGTTTAATAATGATAGTGCAACTTATTTGTGGCACTGCCATTTAGGTCATATTGGTGTAAAGCGCATGAAGAAACTCTATGCTGATGGGCTTTTGGAATCACTTGATTATGAATCACTTGATGCTTGTGAACCATGCCTCATTGGCAAGATGACTAAGACTCCGTTCTCCAGAACAATGGAACGAGCAACGGACTTATTGGAAATAATACATACTGATGTATGCGGTCCGATGAGTGTTGATGCTCGTGGCGGGTATCGTTATTTTCTGATCTTCAGAGATGATTTGAGCAGATATGGGTATATCTACTTGATGAAACATAAGTCTGAAACATTTGAAAAGTTCAAAGAATTTCAGAGTGAAGTGGAAAATCATCGTAACAAGAAAATTAAGTTTCTATGATCTGATCGTGGAGGTGAATATTTGAGTTATGGGTTTGGTCTTCATTTGAAACAATGCGGAATAGTTTCGCAACTCATGCCACCTGGAACACCACGGCGTAACGGTGTGTCCGAATGTCGTAACCGCACTTTATTAGATATGGTGCGATCTATGATGTCTCTTACCGATTTACCGCTATCATTTTGGGGTTATGCTTTAGAGACGGCTGCATTCACATTAAATAGGGCACCATCGAAATCCGTTGAGATGACACCATATGAACTATGGTTTGGCAAGAAACCCAAGTTGTCATTGAGGGAGTCCTGGATTAGGGGGTCCCCGGGCGTCCGGGCTATGTGACGTGGGCCGGACTGGTGGGCCGTGAAGATACAAGATAGAAGGCTTCCTCCCGTGTCCGGATGGGACTCTCCTTGGCGTGGAGAGAAAGCTTGGCGTTCGGATATGAAGATTCCTTTCTCTGTAAACCGACTCTGTACAAACCCTAGCCCCCTAAGTATCTATATAAACTGGAGGGTTTAGTCCACAAAGGCGGTCATAATCATAGAAGCTAGACATCTAGGGTTTAGCTCTTACGATCTCGTGGTAGATCAACTCTTGTAACCCCTATACTCATCAAAGTCAATCAAGAAGTACATAGGGTTTTACCTCCATCAAGAGGGCCTGAACCTGGTTAAACATCGTGTCCCCTGCCTCCTGTTACCTTCGATCCTTAGACGCATTGTTCAGGACCCCCTACCCGAGATCTGCCGGTTTTGACACCGATATTGGTGCTTTCATTGAGAGTTCCTCTGTATCATCGACAAAGGATTGGATGGCTCATTCAATCATCCACAATGATGCTATTTCGGGGGAAATATTTTCCCCTGGCCATATCTTCATATTCGACGGCTTCGCACTGCGTGCCAACTTGATTGGCCACCTCCAGCAGATCGACAGCTATGCCCCTGGTCATCAGATCGGATTCAGGAACTTAAACTATGTCACCGATATACGAGGCGATTTGATCTTCGAAAGGTTCGCGGCCCTGATCACCGCTCCAGCCCTAGATCCGTAGCAGGCTGTCGGGTTCGAAGACGGGAGTTTAGAGCCCGCCGGATCCTCTACAATTACGGAACTTGTTACCAGAGATCCGGAGGGGACAGCATCGTCGGCGAACCCAAAGACAAACCTAACTCCCCTTGTCCCTCAAGGATCGGACACTCCACCGGACTCTAAGTTCGAACTCTCGAGGTTTGTGTTAAGCGGGCGCCGCCAGGAGGCTCCAACTCCAGACAGCGACACAGACTCTCGCTTCTCTGTCCAACCCTCACCTTTAAACGAGGCTCTTGACTTAATGCGATTAATCACCATTACGGAAGGATCGCTTCCGAATTATGCCCAACCCAGACTAGGGGCCGAGAGCAGGGAATTTTACGTCCCACCCACCACCCACTTCATAGCCACTATCGAAGATCTAACCGACATGCTGGACAATGCCTCCGAGGACATCGACGGCTACTACCTCTTGAGCATGCGTTGGTTTTCCCATGAAGAGGAAAGGGTGATGCAGCAAAGTAGCGTAAGTATTTCCCTCATTTTTGAGAACCAAGGTATCAATCCAGTAGGAGACAACGCACAAGTGACCTAGTACCTGCACAAACAATCAAGAACCTTGCAACCAGCGTGATAAAGGGGTTGTTAATCCCTTCACGGTCACTCGCAAAAGTGAGATATAATAAAGATAGTAAAGTAAATATTTTTGGTATTTTTGTTGTATAGCTTGAAAGTAAAGATTGCAAAATAGTAAATGAGATGCGATGTAAATAAAAGAGATGCAATATAATAAGAAAGAGACCCGGGGGCCATAGGTTTCACTAGTGGCTTCTCTCAAGATAGCATGTATTATGGTGGGTGACCAAATCACTGCCGAGCAATTGATTGAAAAGCGCATAGTTATGAAGATATCTATGGCAATGATCATGAATATAGGCATCACATACGTGTCATGTAGATCCAAACGATTCTGCATCTACTACTATTACTCCACACATCAACCGCTATCCAGCATGCATCTAGAGTATTAAGTTCATAAGAACAGAGTAATGCATTAAGCAAGATGACATGATGTAGAGGGATAAACTCAAGAAATATGATATAAACCCCATCTTTTTATCCTCGATGGCAACCATACAATACGTGCCTTGCTTCCCCTACTGTCAATAGGGAAAGGACACCGCAAGATTGAACCCAAAGCTAAGAACTTCTCACGTTGCAAGAAAGATCAATCTAGTACGCCAAACTAAACCGATAATTAGAAGAGACTTGCAAAGATATCGAATCATGCATATAAGAATTGAGAGAAGAACAAAATAATATTCATAGATAATCTTGTTCATAAACCCACAATTCATCGGATCTCGGCAAACACACCGCAAAAGAGTATTACATCGAATAGATCTCCAAGAACATCGAGGAGAACATTGTATTGAGAATAAAAGAGAGAGAAGAAGCCATCTAGCTAATAACTATGGACCCAAAGGTCTATGGTAAACTACTAACGCTTCATCGGAGAGGCAATGGTGTTGATGTAGAAGCCCTCCGTGATCGATTCCCCCTCCAGAAGATCGCCGAAAAAGGCCCCAAGATGGGATCTCAGGGGTACAGAAGGTTGCGGCGGCGGAAAAGTGGTTTCCTGGCTCTCTGCGATGTTTCTAGGGTATAAGAGTATATATAGGCAAAAGAATTACGTCGGTGGAGCTATGAGGGGCCCACGAGGGTGAGGGCGCGCCTACCCCCCTGGGCGCGCCCTCCTGCCTCATGGCCGCCTCGTGGAGTTCCATACTTCGACTCCAAGTCTTCTGGATTGCTTTCGGTCCAAGAAAGATCATCACGAAGGTTTCATTCCGTATGGACTCCGCTTGGTATTCCTTTTCCGCGACACTATAAAATAGGCAAAAAAAACAAAAACTGGCACTGGGCCTCCGGTTAATAAGTTAGTCCCAAAAATAATATAAAAGAGCATATTAAAGCCCATTAAATATCCAAAATAGATAATATAATAGCATGGAACAATAAAAAATTATAGATACATTGGAGACATATCAAGCATCCCCAAGGTTAATTCCTGCTTGTCCTCTAGTAGGTAAATGATAAAAACAGAATTTTTGATGTGGAATGCTACCTATCATAATTATCAATGTAATTTTCTTTATTGTGGCATGAATGTTTAGATCTGAAAGATTCAAAACAAAAGTTTAATATTAACATAAAAATAATAATACTTGAAGCATACTAATAAAGCAATCATGTCTTCTCAAAATAACATGGACAAATAAAGCTTATCCCTACAAAGTCATATAGTATGGCTATGCTCTATCTTCATCACACAAAATATTTAAATCATGCACAACCCTGATGACAAGGCAAGCAATTGTTTCATACTTTTGATGTTCGCAAACTTTTTCAATCTTCACGCAATACATGAGCGTGAGCCATGGACATAGTACTATAGATGGAATAGAATGGTGGTTGTGGAGAAGACAAAAAGGAGAAGATTGTCTCACATCAACTAGGTGTATCGATGGCTATGGAGATGCCTATCGATAGATAACAATGTGAGTGAGTAGGGATTGCCATGCAACAGATGCACTAGAGCTATAAGTGTATGAAAGCTCAAAAAGAAACTAAGTGGGTGTGCATCCAACTCGCTTGCGCACAAAGACCTAGGGCATTTTGAGGAAGCCCATCATTGGAATATACAAGCACTGGTAGAAAAAGGGCATGTTGTCCCAGTTCGTAAGGGCCTTTTGTCCCGGTTCGGGAACCGAGACTAAAGGGTCGGTACTAATGCCCTGTCCCTTTAGTCCCGGTTCAATCTAGAACCAGGACAGATGGGCCTCCACATGGCCTGTGAGCGGAGCCCAGGCAGGAGACCCTTTGGTCCTGGTTGGTGGCACCAACCGGGACCAATAGGCATCCACGCGTCAGCATTTCTGTGGCTAGGGTTTTTGTTTTTTTAAAGGGGGGGGGTTTGGGGGTTTTGGGGGGTTAATTTAGGTGTTTCATATATTGTGTTAGCTAGCTATAATTAATAGAGAGAAGTGTCCTCTCTTATTTCCGTGCTTGGTCGACGCTACTTACTATACATACGTATAGAGAGGACTAGACACGCTAGCTAGCTAGTAAGCAAACGAAGGAAACAGAAGATCGTCATGAACATATATGCATACAGAGAGAAGTGATATCGACCACCTCTCCTTCTCCGAGAGATTGGTCGAACCTATCCGACACTACCGGCTACATATATACAATAATTATCTCTTACAAATATAATCATACGGACTCAGGGTCCAGATAGAATTCTTCGTCTTCAGGGATCACGTGGTCAAGAAAGAATGTCGCCAATTCCTCTTGAATTGCTCGCATGCGAGCTGGTGCTAGGAGTTCATCCCGCTTCCAAAACATCTAATTTAATGAAGGGGGTCAATACATATATATATGAATGAAACTCAACACAAATGATGGTAATAAAATAAAATTGTGAATGTTGTTATTTACGTACTTCATATTGTTCGTCAGTGTAGCCCTGCTCACAGGTCGTGTGGCGGATGGACTCGCAAATGTAGTATCCACAGAAATCATTCCCTTGTTCCTGCCACAACCACTTTACAAGAAATAGAGGTCAATCAAACTGATAAGCAAGAATGCCAAATGGTATTGATGAAACTAGCGCTTGAATGACTAGTAGATGCGCTGAACATGCTACTATAGTACTTACTTTCGGGTGTCTAAATTGCAGCTCCTTCGGCAGTCCCGGAGCTTTTCTGGTGAATTTTCTCCAAACCCTGCCGGACAAACAAAACAATTACTTGATATATCAGGAAATGAACAAAGTTGCTAATATGGTGGATAATGATCGATTTAACTTACTTCTCGAGTATTTGAGTCATGTCTTCATAGTCCTAGGGATCTTTTCGTCTTGAGTCTAAGACGGTTACTAGTCCTTGCTCAAGCTTAATCTCTAGGAGAATATAGTGGAAACTGCACACGCATGCATAAATCATCAATTACATTACTATAACCTTGACTAATATATAAGGGAAACCGAATACGCACAAGACAGTAACACTCACTTGAAGTTGTAAGGAAAGAGTATTATATCTTTGTTTTCATTTATTACGAATGATCGTAGCAAGTTGGCCTCAGTAGCTGCGGCATGAAATTTAACCTGAGTTGCATCTATGAGATATGTGTTAATGAACCCAATATCACCGACTTGTCTTTTCTTCAATTCGGCGATCTTCAATCTGCATAATATAGTGAGGATGATTATAAATACATGCAATGAAAGAGCTGAGCTATATAGAGAGACTTAATGACAGAAGTAGTACTACTTACAGACAGTAGCAGGCGACCGTTGTTTTATCGAGGGCCAATTGATTGAAAAACTGATAGAACTCCTCAAATGGAACAAGCAACAGTTCAATTCCAACGAGGTCATGCTCCTTTTTAACTTTCACATACAAAGTACTCCTCCCCCCAGAGTCTCTGCAGATTTTCAAGTACCAATCATGCAATCTTCGCATCATCGTTGATAGAGATCTTTCATCTTTGACGAGAGGCTTCCCGTACTCGTATCTTTGTATCTGCACGTCCATGGGTTCATAATGTACATCGTCGGGCAGGTAATCTGCAAGATTGCTATAACCGGGCACCATCCTCGGATCATTAGCGACGTTGTGGCTAGGCACCTTGAGCGGGGGGGACGATTGCTTCGCTTGTTCGCCGAGCTGGGCAATTTGTTTCCCAGCTCGTCGTTATTTCAGCCTTTGATCACTGACAGTACTTCCCGACCGCTCCGCTTCGGCAAATTCCTTTCCAATAATGCACTCATAGTTTCCTTTCGGCGGAGACTTCGGTGGTTTTGTCAGGGCAGCCAGAGTGCGCTTCGCTTTCACCGGATCTACCTTCTCCTCCGGAAGTGGATGTCTCTTTGCTTTCAACCCTTGAAACCTATCATCCACTTCGGTTCGTGCGATCTCGGCGTTCTCCTCCGGGGTCCTCTCGTATGGTAACTTCTCTGGAGTCTTCAGAGAAGGACCGAATCTGTATGTCCTCCCGCCTCTGGCTGTACTGCTAGACGCCGGCCGAGCAGACGGAGCGGTTGTCTTCTTTACTTGCTTATGAGGCGAAGGAGAAGGACTACGACGTGCCGGAGCAGCCGGAGCGGCGGCAGGTCTCTTCCGCCCTTGCTGACGAGGCGGAGAAGGACGAGGCTGGCTGCTCGGGCGCGCCAGCGCAGGCGGAGAAGGAGGCGGAGTGCCGCCATGCGCTGGAGAAGGAGCCGGTCGAGTGCCCTGATCGTCACTCGCTGGAGGAGGAGGCAGAGTGCCCTGACCCGCCGGAGGCGGAGGAAGAGGCGGAGGCGTCTAGTTCGGAAGGTTAATGAGCTCCTTCCGCCATAGGCATGGAGTCTTCAGAGCAGACCCCAGCCGAGTCTCCCCTTCACCGGTAGGGTGGTCAAGCTGGAGGTCCTCAAATCCCTCTGTTATTTCATCCACTATCACGCTAGCATATCCTTCTGGAATCGGCCGGCAGTGAAAAGTTGCGCCGGGTTCAGTAGGATAAACAAAGCCAACAGCCGCCTTGACCTTCAAATTCATCCATTGCGTCATAAGGTGGCAATTCTGAGACTCCGTGATTGAGTCCACGGGATAGATGGCAGGAGCCGTCAAGGCATGCTCTGGCTGAAGCAGCTTGGTGGAAGCCACGCTGCTTCTGTGCTGAGATGTCGGGGTAGCTTCGCGGGAAGCTTCGGCAGTACGTTTGCTGCGATTTGCTTCTCGTTCCTCTATCGCATCTACCCTTGCTTGCAGTGCCTGCATTTGGGTCTACTGCACTTTTTTCCTCCTCTCATGGGATTTGTAACCGCCTGCGTTCAGAAACCCAACCTTCCACATAATGGAGCCTGGCATGCCTCGTGTCCGTCTAGGGTGGTCAGGATTCCCGAGGGCCATTGTGAGCTCGTCATTCTCTATTTATGGAAAGAACATCCCTTGCTGCGCTGCTTCGATATACTGCTTAAGCTTCCTGACTGGTATGTCCATTTGATCGTTCGTCCAAATGCACTTCCCTGTTACAGGGTCCAAGGTTCCACCAGCCCCAAAGAACCAAGTCCGGAAACGGTCTGGCCAGTTAATTGTCTCTGGTTCGATCCCTTTATCAACCAGATCATTCTCAGTCTTGGCCCACTTAGGCCGGGCTACGAGGTAGCCACCTGACCCCATGCGATGGTGAAGCTTCTTCTTCACAGCATTTTGCTTGTTTGTTGCCGACATCTTCTTACTCTTTTCCGATGTCTTGTGGGCCACAAATGTGGGCCAGTGATCTCTGATCTTCTCATATCTGCCCTTGAATTCTGGTGTCTCATTATTTTCGACAAACTTATTCAGCTCTTTCTTCCACCTCCTGAATAGTTTTGCCATCCTCTTAAGAGCAAAAGACTCGATTAATTGCTCTTTAATTGGGTTCTCTGGATTATCCTCTGGCGGTAGGGTGAAATTTGACTTCAGCTCGGTCCAAAGATCATTTTTCTGCATATCATTGACATAAGACACCTCAGGGTCTTCTGTAGCCGGCTTAAACCATTGCTGGATGCTTATCGGGATCTTGTCCCTAACCAGAACCCCGCACTGAGCAACAAATGTGTTCTTTGTTCGCATGGGTTCAATCGGCTGGCCATCGGGCGCGATTGCTATGATCTCAAACTTTTCATCCGAGCTCAACTTTTTCTTTGGGCCTTGTCTCTTTACCGAAGTTGTGCTCGATCCGGAGGGCTAGAAAAAAGAACAAAGACTTAATTAATATGTGTACATACCAAAACAATGAATGCATCAATCAGCTCGTCAGCACAGGCTTAACTAATATATATACCTGGCCGGACTCGGTTCGGTCACCGGAGCCGTCATCACGGTCTCCTTCTTGCACCGGCATTGGGTCACCGGAGCCATCCTCATGTTCTTCTTCTTGCACCGGCATTAGGTCACCGTAGCCAGCTTCTTCACCCTCTCCTTTCAGAACATCGGTGTCATTGAGAAACAACGAGACGGCATCACTTCCTTCTGCGATTATGTCCCTCAACAACACTTCTTTTACTTCATCTCGGGCGGTGTCCATAGTTTCTACAAATATTTACAACATGGCAATTATTATTCAAACATGACAGATGGATATATTAGTGGCAAACATAGAACTAGCTACCTAATCATAGTAAGGAATCATATATATTAATTAGTGGCCTCGACGCTGCTTCTCTAGGGTTCGGGGTGGCCTCGACAACGCTTCAAGGGTTTGGGGTGGCCTCGAGAACGCTTCAAGGAGGGGTAATATCGACCCCCCACGTGTTGAAGCTATCGGGAGGGGGTATATATCGACAACGACGACACTACATCGATGTCCCTCGATGACCCTCGTTCCCGATAAAAAAAAGAGGAAGAAGAAGAAAAAAAGAGGAGAAGAAAGAATAGAGGAGTCTACTCCTCTATTCTTTCTTCTCCTCTTTTTTTTCTTCTTCCTCTTCTTTTTTTATCCTCTTCTTCCTCTCATGTTCGAGAGGATCGCCAAGGGGTCGGGAGGTTGCCTAGTGTCAAAGGATTCAACAAAACCATGTCTTCATCATTAGGCGAAAGTAACAGGTGCATGATGGTACGAAGCTCTCCAAAGTTATTTTGGAACGGAGTCCTAGATAGGATAATTCGCTTTTTGGTACAAAGTTCAGCAAGAACCTTCCAAATATCGTTATTTGGAAGGCCTTTGCTGAAATTCATACAAAAAGGCAAATTATCCTATCCAGGACACCATTCCAAAATAACTTTGGAGGACTTCGTCATGCCCTGGTTACTTTTGGCTAATTATGAGGCCATGGATTTCTTCAATACTTTGACACTAGGAAATCTCTCTCTCGACCCCTCGGCGATCCTCGACCCCTCAAACCCTCGATGACCCTGGAACCCTTGACCCTTGGTGATCCTCTTCTTCCTCTCATGTTCGAGAGGATCGCCGAGGGGTCGGGAGGTTGCCTAGTGTCAAAGGATTCAAAAAAACCATGTCTTCATCATTAGGCGAAAGTAATAGGTGCATGTTGGTACAAAGCTCTCCAAAGTTATTTTGGAATGGAGTCCTAGATAGGATAATTCGCTTTTTGGTACAAATTTCAGCAAGAACCTTCCAAATATCGTTATTTGGAAGGCCTTTGCTGAAATTCATACAAAAAGGCAAATTATCCTATCCGGGACACCATTCGAAAATAACTTTGGAGGACTTCGTCATGCCTTGGTTACTTCTGGCTAATGATGAAGCCATGGATTTCATCAATACTTTGACACTAGGAAATCTCTCTCTCGACCCCTCGGTGATCCTCGACCCCTCGAACCCTCGACGACCCTGGAACCCTCGACCCGTCGGTGATCCTCTTCTTCCCCTCATGTTCGAGAGGATCGCCGAGCGGTCGGGAGGTTGCCTAGTGTCAAAGGATTCAACAAAACCATGTCTTCATCATTAGGCAAAAGTAACAGGTGCATGATGGTACAAAGCTCTCCAAAGTTATTTTGGAACGGAGTCCTAGATAGGATAATTCGCTTTTTGGTACAAAGTTCAGCAAGAACCTTCCAAATATCGTTATTTGGAAGGCCTTCGCTGAAATTCATACAAAAGGAAAATTATCCTATCCGGGACACCATTCCAAAATAACTTTGGAGGACTTCGTCATGCCCTGGTTACTTCTGGCTAATGATGAAGCCATGGATTTCTTCAATACTTTGACACTAGGAAATCTCTCTCTCGACCCCTTGGCGATCCTCGACCCCTCGAACCCTCGATGACCCTGGAACCCTCGACCCCTCGGCGATCCTCTTCTTCCTCTCATGTTCGAGAGGATCGCCGAGGGGTCAGGAGGTTGCCTAGTGTCAAAGGATTCAACAAAACCATGTCTTCATCATTAGGCGAAAGTAACAGGTGCATGATGGTACGAAGCTCTCCAAACTTATTTTGGAACGGAGTCCTAGATAGGATAATTCGCTTTTTGGTACAAAGTTCAGCAAGAACCTTCCAGATATCGTTATTTGGAAGGCCTTTGCTGAAATTCATACAAAAAGGCAAATTATCCTATCCGGGACACCATTCCAAAATAACTTCGGAGGACTTCGTCATGCCCTGGTTACTTCCGGCTAATGATGAAGCCATGGATTTGTTCAATACTTTGACACTAGGAAACCTCTCTCGACCCCTCGGCGATTCTCAACCCCTGGAACCCTCGACGACCCTGGAACCCTCGACCCCTAGACGACCCTGGAACCCTCGACCCTCGATCCCTCGACCCTATAGAACCCTCGAACCCTCGAACCCTCGACCCTGAAACCCTCGACCCTTGACCCCTTAACGACCCTCGACCCTCTACCCTAGTTCCCGACCCTCGACCCCTCGGCGATCCTCAACACCCTCGTTCCC
>NC_041392.1:102867568-102868089 GCF_002162155.2 Triticum dicoccoides
GAAGAAGAAGAAGAAGAAGAAGAAGAAGAAGAAGAAGAAGAAGAAGAAGAAGAAGAAGAAGAAAGAGGAGAAGAAGAAAGGAATAGCTAGAGGAGAAGATCGAAGAAAAAAAAGAAGAAAAAAAAGAGGAGAAGAAGAAAGGAATAGTGGAGAAGAAGAAAAAATAGAATATATTCTATTTTCTCTTCTTCCCCACTATTCCTTTCTTCTTATCCTCTTCTTTTTCTTCTTTTTTCTTCTTCTTATTTATTTCTCCTATTCTTCCTCTCCTCTTCTTCTTTCGACCCATCGTCCCTCTCTCGACCCCTCGACGACCCTCGTCCCTGATAACATTTTTTTTCTCCCCTCGACCCCTCTCGACCTCTCGTCCCCCTCTCGACCCCTCTCGACCTCTCGTCCCCCTCTCGACCCCTCATCATCATCATCTATCACCCCCCTCGTTTTCTTTAGCATATATCCATGAACAAAAAAATAATTCATATATAGAAAAAAAATCTATATGAACATACATACATATGAGC
>NC_041392.1:102868587-102890122 GCF_002162155.2 Triticum dicoccoides
CGCGGGGCGACGAGGAGGGGGCCGGAGATGGCGCACGCAGCGACGAGGAGGAGGTCGGCGACGGCGCACGCAGCGACGGGGAGAAGGCCTGCGGCAGCGCGGGGCGGCGGGGAGCGGGCGACGACGGGCTCGGGGCGGCGATGACGACGACGAACAGCCTGGCGGCGTCGGGGGGGAATGGGAGCGGTTGGCAAAATTTTCACAAGTGCTACCTTATATACCCAGAGCAATGGTCCCGGTTCGTGGCATGAACCGGGACGAATGCCTACCTATGGTCCCGGTTGGAGCCACCAACCGGGACCAAAGGTCTCTTTTCAGCAGCCGAAAGGGCAGGAAGCAGAGGCCTTTGGTCCCGGTTGGTGGCTCGAACCGGGACCATTTGGGGGCAATCGTCCCAGTTGGTACCATGAACCGGTACCAATGCCCCCCCTATGGTCCCGGTTGGTGCCTCCAACCGGGACCAATGGCCTTGTGCTGGCGCTGGCGCGGCCGAAAGTTTAGTCCCACCTCGCTAGCTGAAGGGCGCCGGCACTTGTTTATAAGCACTGGTGTGCCTCCCCATTCGAGCTCCTCTCTTATGCAGGCTTTCGGGCCTAAACTTGCTACTACCTGTGGGCCTATTGGGCCTTCTGCGGGCCTGAATCCTGGCCCATGTAGGGTTTCTAGTCGTATTCAGGCCGTGGAGGCCCAGTAGGTGGCATTTTTTGGTTTTTTCTTTTTTATTTCTACATTTTTTTGGTTTTTTATTTTTTTATTTCTACTTAAAACTAAATACTTACAGTTTTTTAGTGATTTCTTTTTGCTTTTAGGTCACAAAAATTACAAACTTTCTGTTAGTGCCATTAGTTTTAAATTTTGAATAGTTTAAATTTGAATTTTTAAAAATTTGTGTGAATCACTAGTTTATGAATAACTTTACTATAAAAATAGATTTTTTTTCTATTTATTTTTTATTTATACTTACAACTAAATACTTATAGTTTTTTAGTGATTTCTTTTTGATTTTAGGTCACAAAAATTATAAACTTTCTGTTATTGCCATTAGTTTTAAAGTTTTGAATAGTTTAAATTTGTATTTTTTAAAATTTGTGTGAATCACTAGTTTATGAATAACTTTACTATAAAAATAGAATTTTTTTCTTTTTTGCTATTTATTTTTTATTTATACTTACAATTAAATACTTATAGTTTGATTTTAGGTCACAAAAATTATATTATTTTTGCTATTGAAGAATATTATAGTTTTATTTTAGTTGATCATAACATAATATTTTAATTGATTATTTTTATTTTCATAAAAGTTTTGTAGTTCATTCTGTTTGCTATTAATTCATTCTTTGAGCTAAATGACCCTGAAATTGGAAAGCATTTAAAATGAACTCTGAAAAGGTTGAAAGTTGGCATGGTATCATCATTTCACCCACATAGCATGTTCCAAAAAGTAGAGAGGGTTTCAACAAAAACTTGACGCACTTCGTGTACAAAATGGACAATCACTTTCGAAGTATCAAAGTTTCGGACAATAACTGCGCCACATCATTGGCTAGGACGAATGGTTCGTCTCTGTACCCAAGATTGTTTAGATCCACTGTTGTCATACCGTACTGTGGGTCTACCTGTACCCCGCCTCCTGACATATTGATCCATTTGCCTCAACACATAAAACCTTGAACCATAAGACATGAAAGCATTTCAAATGAACTCTGAAAAAGTTGAAAGTTGGGATGGTATCATAATTTCACCCACATAGCATGTGCATGTACAAAATGGACAGTGGTAGCACGTTCGTGTGTTACAAAGTTGGAATGGTATCATCATAATAGTTGCGGGAGAAAGTCTTCACTTTTTCTTCACTTATGTCATTTGCTTATTGCGCCGTAACCATGGATAATCTTCATTGTTTATCAGGATGCTTGGGTCAGCCTTGACATAGAAGGGAGGAATTTCATGAAACTTTTCATAATCTTCAGACATGTCTGTCTTGCCGTCCACTCCTAGGATGTCCCTTTTTCCTGAAAGAACTATGTGGCGCTTTGGCTCATCGTATGATGTATTCGCTTCCTTATCTTTTCTTTTTCTCGGTTTGGTAGACATGTCCTTCACATAGATAACCTGTGCCACATCATTGGCTAGGACGAACGGTTCGTCAGTGTACCCAAGATTTTTCAGATCCACTGTTGTCATTCCGTACTGTGGGTCTACCTGTACCCCGCCGGCTAACAGATTGACCCATTTGCACTTAAACAAAGGGACCTTAAAATCAGGTCCATAGTCAAGTTCTCATATGTCCACTATGTAACCATAATATGTGTCCTTTCCGCTCTCGGTTGCTGCATCAAAGCGGACACCGCTGTTTTGGTTGGTTCTCTTTTGATCTTGGGCGATCGTGTAAAATGTATTCCCATTTATCTCGTATCCTTTGTAAGTCAATACAGTCAAAGATGGTCCCCTGGACAACAAGTACAACTCATCACAAACAGTGTTGTCACCTCTGAGACGTGTTTCCAACCAACTGCTGAAAGTCCTGATGTGTTCACATGTAATCCAGTCATCGCACTGCTCCGGGTGTTTGGAGCGCAGACTGTTCTTGTGTTCATCGACATACGGGGTCACCAAGGTAGAGTTCTGTAGAACTGTGTAGTGTGCTTGAGACCAAGAATATCCGTCCCTGCATATTATTGAGTCTCTTCCAAGAGTGCCTTTTCCAGTCAGTCTCCCCTCATACCGCGATTTAGGGAGACCTATCTTCTTAAGGCCAGGAATGAAGTCAACACAAAACCCGATAACATCCTCTGTTTGATGGCCCATGGAGATGCTTCCTTCTGGCCTAGCGCGGTTACGGACATATTTCTTTAGGACTCCCATGAACCTCTCAAAGGGGAACATATTGTGTAGAAATATGGGCCCCAGGATGACAATCTCGTCGACTAGATGAACTAGGATGTGTGTCATGATATTGAAGAAGGATGGTGGGAACACCAGCTCGAAACTGACAAGACATTGCGCCACATCACTCCTTAGCCTTGGTACGATTTCTGGATCGATCACCTTCTGAGAGATTGCATTGAGGAATGCACATAGCTTCACAATGGCTAATCGGACGTTTTCCGGTAGAAGCCCCCTCAATGCAACCGGAAGCAGTTGCGTCATAATCACATGGCAGCCATGAGACTTTAGGTTCTGAAACTTTTTCTACGGCATATTTATTATTCCCTTTATATTCGACGAGAAGCCAGTCGTGACCTTCATACTAAGCAGGCATTCAAAGAAGATTTCTTTCTCTTCTTTCGTAAGAGCGTAGCTGGCAGGACCTTTATACTGCTTCGGAGGCATGCCGTCTTTTTCGTGCAAACATTGCAGGTCCTCCCGTGCCTTGGGTGTATCTTTTGTCTTCCCATACACGCCCAAGAAGCCTAGCAGGTTCACGCAAAGGTTCTTCGTCACGTGCATCACGTCGATTGAGGAGCGGACCTCTAGGTATTTCTAGTAGGGTAGGTCCCAAAATATAGATTTCTTCTTCCACATGGGTGCGTGTCCCTCAGCGTCATTCGGAAGAGCTAGTCGACCGGGACCCTTTCCAAAGATTACGTAGTGTAAATCATTGACCATAGCAAGCACGTGATCACCGGTGCGCATGGCGGGCTTCTTCCGGTGATCTGCCTCGCATTTGAAATGCTTGCCTTTCTTTCAACATTGATGGTTGGTCGGAAGAAATCGACGATGGCCCAGGTACACATTCTTCCTGCATTTGTCCAGGTATATACTTTCAGTGTCATCTAAACAGTGCGTGCATGCGTGGTATCCTTTGTTTGTCTATCCTGAAAGGTTACTGAGAGCGGGCCAATCGTTGATGGTCATGAACAGCAACGCCTTAAGGTTAAATTCCTCGTGTCTGTGCTCATCCCACGTACGTACACCGTTTCCATTCCACAGCTGTAAAAGTTCTTCAACTAATGGCCTTAGGTACACATCAATTTCGTTGACGGGTTGCTTAGGGCCTTCAATGAGAACTGGCATCATAAAGAACTTCTGCTTCATGCACATCCAAGGAGGAAGGTTATACATAGATAGAGTCACGGGCCAGGTGTTGTGATTGCTGCTCTGCTCCCCGAAAGGATTAATGCCATCCGCGCTTAAAGCAAACCATACATTCCTTGGGTCCTTTGCAAACTCATCCCAGTACTTTCTCTCAATTTTTCTCCACTGCGACCCATCAGCGGGTGCTCTCAACTTCCCATCTTTCTTTCGGTTCTCACTGTGCCATCGCATCAACTTGGCATGCTCTTCGTTTCTGAATAGACATTTCAACCATGGTATTATAGGAGCATACCACATCACCTTCGCAGGAACCCTCTTCCTGGGGGGCTCGCCGTCAACATCACCAGGGTCATCTCGTCTGATCTTATACCGCAATCCACCACATACCGGGCATGCGTTCAGATCCTTGTATGCACCGCGGTAGAGGATGCAGTCATTAGGGCATGCATGTATCTTCTCCACCTCCAATCCTAGAGGGCATACGACCTTCTTTGCTGCGTATGTAATGTCGGGCAATTCGTTATCCTTTGGAAGCTTCTTCTTCAATATTTTCAGTAGCTTCTCAAATCCTTTGTCAGCCACAGCATTCTCTGCCTTCCACTAGAGCAATTCCAGTACGGTACCAAGCTTTGTGTTGCCATCTTCGCAATTGGGGTATAACCCTTTTTTGTGATCCTCTAACATGCGATCGAACTTCAGCTTCTCCTTTTGACTTTCGCATTGCATCCTTGCATGGACAATGACCCGGCGGAGATCATCATCATCGGGCACATCGTCTGGTTCCTCTTGATCTTCAGCAGCTTCACCCGTTGCAGCATCATTGGGCACATCGTCTGGCTCCTCTTGATCTTCACCAGCTCCCCCCGTTGCAGCATCACCGTATTCAGGGGGCACATAGTTGTCATCGTACTCTTCTTCTTCACTGTCTTCCATCATAACCCCTATTTATCCGTGCCTCGTCCAAACATTATAGTGTGGCATGAAACCCTTGTAAAGCAGGTGGGACTGAAGGATTTTCCGGTTAGAGTAAGACCTCGTATTCCCACATTCAGTGCATGGACAACACATAAAACCATTCTGCTTGTTTGCCTCAGCCGCATCGAGAAACTCATGCACGCCCTCAATGTACTCGCGGGTGTGTCTGTCATCGTACATCCATTGCCGGTTCATCTGCGTGCATTATATATAATTAAGTGTCCAAATTAATAGAAGTTCATCATCACATTAAAACCAAAGTGCATACATAGTTCTCATCTAACAACATATAGCTCTCCAGAGCATCTAATTAATTAAACCATACATTGAAACTATGTAAAACATTTCAATGCGAAAACAAATGCGATCATATTCGCAACCAAGGTAACAATTGATCCAACGACATAATGATACCAAGCCTCGGTATGAATGGCATATTTTCTAATCTTTCTAATCTTCAAGCGCATTGCATCCATCTTGATCTTGTGATCATCGACGACATCCGCAACATGCAACTCCAATATCATCTTCTCCTCCTCAATTTTTTTATTTTTTCCTTCAACAAATTGTTTTCTTCTTCAACTAAATTTAACCTCTCGACAATAGGGTCGGTTGGCATTTCCGATTCACATACATCATACATAAATAAAATCTATGTCACGTTGGTCGGCATAATTTTCATAAACAATAAATGAACCAATAGTTATAAAGATAATATATATACCACATCCGAATCATAGACAGGACGAGGGCCGACGGGGGCGGATACCAAAACCATCGCACTATATAAGATGCAATAATAAAAGTAAGAAAATAATACAAGTATCTATGTAAACATACAAGTAAGAATATTTTTCCTTTCAGAAAGAAGATAAGAACAAGAGGCTCACCACGGTGGTGCCGGTGATGAGCTCGGCGCGGGTGATCGACGGCGGTGAAGACGGGGACGGGGCATGATGGACCGCTAAACCTAGACAAATATTATGGAAATGGAGCTTGGAGGTCGAGCTTGGAGAGGAGAAAGCTTAAGTAGTGTGGCTCGGGCATTCCATCAAACACCTTGTGTGCATAGGAGGTGAGCTAGAGCACCACCAAGCCCTCTCCCCCTTGGCTAGAGAAAAACAGAGCACTGGGGTGCTCTGCTCGCGAGCGAGGGGTATATATAGGCATCTCATTGGTCCCGGTTGGTGACATGAGCCGGGACTAAAGGGGAGCCTTTGGTCCCGGTTCAAGCCACCAACCGGGACCAATGGTGGTGGGCCAGGAGCGAGGCCCATTGGTCCCGGTTCATCCCACCAACCGGGACCAAAAGGTCCAGATGAACCGGAACCAATGGCCCACGTGGCCTGGCCGTCCCCCTGGGCTCACAAACCGGGACCAATGCCCACATTGGTCCCGGTTCTGGACTAAACCGGGACTAATGGGCTGACCCGGCCTAGACCAAAGCCCTGTTTTCTACTAGTGAAGCCAAGTTCTATAATGAAAGATTCCCACTAGTATATGAAAGTGACAACATAGGATACTCTCTATCATGAAGATAATGGTGTTACTTTGAAGCACAAGTGTGGAAAAAGGATAGTAGCATTGCCCCTTCTCTCTTTTTCTCTCATTTTTCTATTTTATTCGGGCCTTTCTCCATTTTTATGGCCTTTTTTCCTCCAGAGTCTCATCCCGACTTACGGGGGAATCATAGTCTCGATCATCCTTTCCTCACATGGGACAATGCTCTAATAATGATGACCATCACACTTTTATTTACTTACCACTCAAGAATTACAACTCGATTCTGAGAACAAAATATGACTCTATGTGAATGCCTCCGGTGGTGTATCGGGATGTGCAATTAATCAAGAGTGACATGTGTGGAAGAATTATGAAGGTGGCTTTGCCACAAATATGATGTCAACTACATGATCATGCAAAGCAATATGACAATGATAAAGCATGTCATAATGAATGGAAAGGTGGAAAGTTGCATGGCAATATATCTCGGAATGGCTATGGAAATGCCACAATAGGTAGGGATGGTGGTTGTTTTGAGGAAGGTAAATGGTGGGTTTATGGTACCAGCGAAAGTTGCGCGGTACTAGAGAGGCTAGCAATGGTGGAAGGGTGAGAGTGTGTATAATCCGTGGACTCAACATTAGTCATAAAGAACTCACATACTTATTGCAAAAATCTATTAGTTATCAAAACGAAGTACTACACGCATGCTCCTAGGGGGATAGATTGGTAGGAAAAGACCATCTCTCGTCCCCGACCGCCACTCATAAGGAAGACAATCAAAAAATAAATCATGCTCCGACTTCATCACATAATGGTTCACCATACGTGCATGCTACAGGAATCACAAAATTTAACACAAGTATCTCTCAAATTCACAACTACTCAACTAGCATGACTCTAATATCACCATCTTCATATCTCAAAACAATCATAAGGAATCAAACTTCTCATAGTATTCAATGCACTTTATATGAAAGTTTTTATTATACCCATCTTGGATGCCCATCATATTAGGACTAATTTTATAGCCAAAGCAAATTACCATGCTGTTCTAAAAGACTCTCAAAATAATATAAGTGAAGCATGAGAGATCAATAATTTCTATAAAATAAAACCACCACCGTGTTCTAAAAAGATATAAGTGCACTGGTGCACGTCGGTCCTAAACAAACGGTTTTTAACCCCTTTCCGCGACGGCATTTGGAACTGTCGCCAAGTGAGTATGTGCGATAGGGTGTCCTTCGCACACGACCAAGAAATCATCGGGGATAGGCCCTCCTGGGACCCAGGCTGGGGCCGTGTGCGATCGGGCGAGGCATCGAAACCCAATCATTTCCGTAGGTATGTACATCCCACATGGTAATCCGAGAAAATCATTTTCGTAGGTATGTACATCCCACACGGTGACTCCTAGAAAAACATTTCCGTAGGTATGTATATCACACACAGTCAATCCAAGGAATACTTTTCCGTTCTTATGTACATCCCACACAGTCAATCCAGGGAAAACGTTTCTGTTTGTATGTATATCCCACACAGTTTTATGTGTAGGCTCGTGTGTGAAAGGTGTAACTATCATACACGGTTTGCCATGCTTAACTGTTTGTTTTATCAACTATATCACACACAATTTGATGAAGAAAACCGTGTGGTATTGGGCTATCTATCACAAGCGCTTTTACTGCTAGAACCATTTGCAAAGATCCATGACACATTTAGCAGGTTTATTAGTTTACAATTAATAATTCAAGTATTACGCAAATTCATATTTCATATCGGATAGTTGTTTGCCAATTTCATATCAGACACGTAAATATATTATAACATCATAGTACGGTAGCTACATGAAAACATCACACTACAACATATAGCTAGTTCAACTTCATAAGAACAATATATTCATTTCCCTAACCGAGATTATCCAGGCTCGTCTTATCCACCTCTGCTTTCAGTTCAATAAGAACCCGTTTTGCACGGGCCAACTGGGAAAGTGCCTCCTCCTTCGCCAACACCATCTTAGCAAAGTCTGATTTAAAAAATCTGAGCTCATTCTCTACCTTCAACTTTGTATCCCCCATCTTGAAATATGCTTCAGCGTTGACAATACTTTCTCTAAGCCTACATGTGTTCTCTTCCTCATACATGCTCCAGAGCTTCGCTAGGCACATCTTCAAAGACTGTGGCCACTCTTGATCAACCCACTCCAAGTAAGAACACTTCCGTTCATCCTATAATATTTAAAACTAGATCAGTAACAATTGTAGGGGAATGGGTTTATAGCAATATAGAAAATCACCTATGCTTATTTTGAAAAACTGAAGAAACATGTTAATTATGTCATATCTTCTCAAAAAGGTCAATGTGCAAATGAAATAATTGGTATTGAGACAACAACCAAATTCTGGAACATCAGAAGCTATAATTAACTACAACGACGCTACAAGTTCTTACTCATGTACAATAAATAACAAATTGAACATTTTATGAGGAAGGTAAATATAACTACAACAACATAGCGACAGTGTTTGGATGACAGCAAATTGATACTAACAGGTGTGTACATGCACAAATTTAGTAACATAGAACTAATAGCACTGAGGTCGTCCACTATGTATGCCCAAACTAGGGTAAAGACAACTCTTGCTACATCTCGCACCGGTGCCCTGAACTGGCGAGCCGATGCAGCGGAAAAAAATTAGGGACCTGGACTCGGGAGCACGTAGTTGCTCCGATGCCCAGTTCCTTCATGCCATAAAGATTTAGTATTTTACTGCTTGGCTGCTCCGATGTGTGGACCAAAGTTGGCTGCAAAAACTACTGAAGCGGTGCCAAATAATTTTCTAATGGCACGGCTGATGAGATGGCAACAATTTAAGATACTAGCACTACTGCAGGATGCTGCTAACGCGACACTACAATTAGAGACCCTTTCACGAAACTGTGTGCGATGCATCAATCACAAAAGGGGATGTAAAAAACTGTCAAAAAGGTGCAAAACATTTGCAATGGAGGATGCATCAAACACGGTTCAGATTTTAGTTGCGTGTGCGATCCAGGGCATACGGTTCAGTCCAATGAACTATTTGCGATGAGGCAGTACAAAAGAAACGGGGCAGCCTGATGAAGGCGTAAGTGTTATAGAGCATACGGTTCACTCGGATGAACTATTTGTGATTAGGCAACACAAAAGAAACGGGCAGCCAGATGAAGGTGTGTGCGATATACAGCATACGGTTCACTCGGATGAACTATTTGTGATTAGGCAACACAAAAGAAACGGTCAACCAGATCAAGGTGTGTGTGATTGAGGGCATATGCTTCAAAAGGATTAACTGTTTGCGATTAGGCAACAGAACAGAAACGGGTAAGCCAGATCAAAGTTTCTGCGATTGATGGCATACACTTCACATGGATGAACTATTTGCGATTAGCCACAACAAACTGAAACTGTTAGATAGATCCACGTGTGTTTGCTAGACGGGCACACCCATTCTAATTAAAAGAAGCATGCGCGATGGTAATAATGAGCGCGCACGGTTATTGGAACAAGACGTGTGCTAACATATAGCCACGTCATAGAACAGGTGCTCGGGCGCCATTAATGGAGACGTTGGGTGGGAGGTGCGCGGCGGGTAGCGGTCAAAGGGCTCTCCTCCCAATGAGCACGCGTACAGGTCTGATCGCACGCCTCCCATACTCAAATAGCTACCCCGCACGGCACCTCCTAGCCAATAAAAAAAGGTGACGCGTGGCCGCACGTAATTGGTAAGTCGAACGCCCATGGTTTCAATAATACTTGTGTTTCTGATTTGTAACGTGACAGCACATGTTCCAAAATGACTTTGTTGATTGTTAATGTGTGGGCCTTCGCAAATTGGACAGAAAAATTACCATAGCATGTTGGTGCCATGTCATGAGACCATGCCAAGTTTCATGATTTTCAGGCGTCTTTTGGTATTACAAGAATTAAAGAACCAAGTTTCTCAATCTTTCCGTCCAAGCCACGACGCCCAGATGTTTGAATTTCACTCGCATCTCTTGCATGGGACCTAGAAATTCACCCAAGGACACACATGTGATTTTTCTAACAACTTTGGTGCACTGGAGCATGTGCTTGTAGTTCAAATTTGAATTATGCACATTAAATGCCCAGAAACTCAATTAATGTATAAAAAGGCCAAATGAACCCGGAATAATTCCAAAATTTTGTACGGTACTACTATTTTGTCTAATCTGGCTGTGTAAAAAAATTAAGGCGGGAGAAGGCAGTGTATGTATATCGTTTTGCACACGGAGGTGACACGTCCCCTCTCAGAAGCACGAGCATTCTTGAGGGAAGCTCCGGTTTGCAAGAATCTTACATCGAAGCTTGTCCCAATTCGGCCAAAAAATTTACTACGGCATGTTGGTGCCATGTCATGACACCATGCCTAGTTTCATGATTTTCAGGCGTGTTTTGGAATTATGGAATTAAAAAACCAAGTTTCTCAATCTTTTCGGCCGAGCCACGACGCCCAGATGTTTGAATTTCACTCCCATCTCTTGCATGGGATCTATAAATTCACCCAATGACACACATGTGATTTTTCAAACAACTTTGGTGCACTGGAGCATGTGCTTCTAGCTCAAATTTGAATTATGCACATTAAATGCCCATAAACTCAACTAATGTATAAAAAAGCAAAACGAGCTCGGAATAAATCCAAAATTTAGCACGGTGCTTCTATTTGGTCTAATATGGCTGTGTAAAAAAATTAAGGCGGGAGAAGGCAGTGTACATATGTCGTTTCGCACACGGAGGTGACATGCATGTTCCCTCTCGGAACCACGAGCATTCTTGAGGGAAGCCCCGGTTTGCAAGAATCTTACACCAAAGCTTGTCCCAATTGGGCCAAAAAATTACCGCAGCATGTTCATGCCATGTCATGACACCATGCCAAGTTTCATGATTTTTAGGCGTGTTTTGGAATTAAGGAATTAAAAAACCAAGTTTCTCAATCTTTCCGGCCGAGCCACGACGCCCAGATGTTTGAATTACACTCCAATCTCTTGCATGGGACCTAGAAAATTCACCCAAGGACACACATGTGATTTTTCAAACAACTTTGGTGCACTAGAGCCCGTGCTTGTAGTTCAAGTTTGAATTCTGCACATTAAATGCCCAAAAACTCAATTAATGTATAAAAAGGCCAAACGAACATGGAATAATTCCAAAATTTAGCACCATACTTCTATTTGGTCTAATCTAGCTGTGTAAAAAAATAAGGCGGGAGAAGGCAGTGTACGTATGTCGTTTCGCACAAGGAGGTGACACGTTCCCTCTCGGAACCACGAGCCTTCTTGAGGGAAGCTCCGGTTTGCAAGAAGCCTACGCCAAAGCTTGTCCCAATTTGGCCAAAAAAATTACCGTAGCATGTTGGTGCCATGTCATGAGACCATGCCAAGTTTCATGTTTTTCAGGCGTGTTTTGGAATTACAGGAATTAAAAAACCAAGTTTCTCAAGCTTTCCGACCGAGCCATGACGCCGAGATGTTTGAATTTCACTCCCATCTCTTGCATGGGACCTAGAAATTCACCCAAGGACACACATGTGATTTTTCAAACAACTTTGGTGCACTAGAGCACGTGCTTGTAGCTCAAATTTGAATTATGCACATTAAATGCCCAGAAACTCAATTAATGTATAAAAAGGCGAAACGAGCCCTGAATAATTCCAAAATTTAGCACGGTACTTCTATTTGGTCTAATCTGGTTGTGTAAAAAAATTAAGGCGGGAGAACGTAGTGTACGTATGTCATTTCGCACACGGAGGTGACACGCTCCCTCTCGGAACCACGAACCTTCTTGAGGGAAGCTCCGCTTTGCAAGAAGCTTACACCAAAGCTTGTCCCAATTCGGCCAGAAAATTTACTGCAGCATGTTGGTGCCATGTCATGACACCATGCCAAGTTTCATGATTTTCAGCCGTGTTTTGGATTTACAGGAATTAAAAAACCAAGTTTGTCAATCATTCCAGCCGAGCCACAACACCCAGATGTTTGAATTTTATTCCCATTTCCTGCATGGGACCTATAAATTCACCCAAAGACACGCATGTGATTTTTCAGCAAACTTTGGTGCATTGGAGCATGTGCTTGTAGTTCAAATTTGAATTATGCACAATTAATGCCCAAAACCTCAATTAATGCATAAAAATGCCAAACGAACTTGGAATAATTCCAAATTTAAACACGACACTCATGTACTAGTTGCATGTTCACTGTACGCAAATGTTCTAGCAATTCAAACACCATCCTTTCCCTCCGTAACACCATTTTGTCTTTCAAAACATAATGAAAAAATCAGGTATACCACAAACAGTTTACTAGAAAGAATCGTGTGGGATGCAATATAAAATATCTTGGCGCACCGTCTTGTCTGGCTTACGCAGGAAACTATGTCATATACAGTCCACCGTCCCCGCTTGAACGACACTTGCGCGCCAGTTTTCGCGGCACCGAGCAAAAAAAATTGCCACCGTGGAAATATCTATCTCCCCGCCCCCTCCCTCCTACCAAAAGCCGCATTTCCATTGTTCCTCCTTGCTTTCCAAGTTCAAACCTTCACTTCTGCTTACTGGCAGCTCAGCCTCCTCGCCGGCGACCCTTCTTCTTGCAGCGCCGCCTCCTCGCCGGCGACCCTTCTTCTTGCAGCGCCGACTCCTCGCCGGTGACCCTTCTTCTTGCAGCGCTGCTTCCTCGTCGGCGACCCTTCTTCTTGATGCGCGGCCTCCTCGCCGCCGACCCTCTTCTTGCTGCGCGGCCTCGTCGATATGGTCAGGTAATCCACACCCCACCCACACCATCCTCCTCCTTTCCCATCCCACATGCCCCGACTGACGGAGCGACACCTTCCACCGAAATCACTTCCCGCCTCCTCCAATTTAGCTCCACCCACAGCCATTTTACACGCAGTATAACATGGAGCTGAGTAGCATGCAGCCGCACGTGCGGACGAGGTTGCTATGGCTAACATGCGTGTCGACCACCAGATCTTGGAGGAGCACCTCGTCTTCAAGGCCGCCGTTGACACCACCGCACGGTTGTCTACTTTAAAATACAGTTCGTGATGTTTTCTCGAGGCCACCGCCAATGCATTCTAGTGAAGTTTGGTCCTCTAAAATGCAATGTCCAGTTAACACTTTGGTCCAACAATTGCTACATTTCGTAGTACTGTTCTCAAGCATTCTTTGTTTTGTTAACTATCTTATCTTCTAGTACATGTTCTATTCTACAATGTTGTGCTCAGTTAACTATTTTGGTTCATTTGGTCTGATGTCCATTTAACAGTTTGGTTCAGTTCTGCAATTTGATTTTCATTTGATGTGGGTACAATTTTGTATTGTTATGCATGTGACACCAATCGAATTTGGCTGTACTCAATACATATTCTACTAATAGTATGGCAACTCTCGGTTACACTGATCAAGATCTTCCTTATGTGTGTTGCAGGGAAACAATGGGAGACACTGCGGTTTACCATCGAGGTTTGTTCAAGCAGGGTCCTTTGGCTAATAGCACATTATTGTGCAGTTGCAGCAATCATTCTAATATTTAGTTTTCTTACAATTTGGTCTTGCACATGTAGTTCCTGCTGTTAGAGGCTTAGACCCACTGTTCGACCCATTTTGCATAAGGGGAAATGAGATGTCCATGAATATCAGTCAAGTCAAGAAACTCAGAAAGATTGTTAGGATGAAGAAACTTGTGACGAATAACAGCAAGATCTTTGTTTGCACAATGAAGAAGACATCAATCAACTATAGGATGGTACCAACTCTTTTACCTTGTTTTCACCCCTTGCGCCATTTCAAAATTTACAATAGCGATTTATGCATACCTTGGTTTTCAGTACTTTTCAAAGCAGTTCACCGATGATTACCTCTCAAACTACCTGCTTGGTCAAGAGGCGAGGAAGGTATTCATTCAACACCCACGGTACAATATTGAAGTCTTGCTGAAGAGGACGAAGGTTGGGCGGGCAATTATCCATAGCCACTGGCATAAAGTTGCAAGGAGATTCAACATCACTGAAGGCTCAATATTTGCCTTTCGCTTCTGCAGTTTCCCAGATGAGATTCATCTGTCTATTTACCGTGTATGATGCAACTTCCCAAAGGTTTTTTATGCTGCATGTGAAACTTGGCGCTGTTGTGTAATGGCGTAACTGAGTGCCGAAGCTATCTGATGTAATTCGATTATGAAATCCTGGTTGCTTTTATACGAATATGAAATATCTGGCGTGTTTTATAAGAAATATCAGTTTGATTAGTACATGGATTATCAATAATAGGCTAATTACCCTACTTATTGGGGTTTTCTATTACAAACGGTTACTTAGACAGCACCGTGGGCGATGAACTCAAACAACCCGCATGGTTTCTAGAAAGTAGGCGTGTTCGACCAACTAACAATCACACATGGCTTTCAGCAGCGAAATTTTTGCGTTAGTCCACCTTGCACAAATGTTTCCACACAAAGAACTGTGTGGGATGATACCTACGGAAATGATTTTCTAGGATTCAGCGTGTGGGATGTACATAGCTACGGAAATGATTTCTAGGATTCACCGTGTGGGATGTACATACCTACAGAAATGATTTCTGGGATTCACCGTGTGGGATGTACAAACCTACGAAAATGATTTCTGGGGTTCACCATGTGGGATGTACATACCTACGGAAATGATTGGGTTTCCATGCCTCACCCGTTCGCACACGACCCCAGCCTGTGTCCCGCGAGGGCCTATCCCCGACGATATCTGGGTCGTGTGGTAAGGACCCCCCTATCACCCACACTCACTTGGCTTCCAAATTCTGTCACGGAAATGGGTTTTAAACCGTTTATTTAGGACGTCATTGTACCAGTGTAGGTACAAACTGTGACACTGTCTTAGGATGTGTTTGGTTGAAGGCGCGGTATGAATGGGTTGGGACCGTGATAGTGTCTGAATCACATCTAACAAATGATTTGTAACAATGAAAGAGGGTCTAACCTTCTCTGCACATGCCAGAAACTTCCTCCCACTATCCACAAAATTAAACGCAACTAGCTTCACCCATGGAGATTGATGGTCACAACGAGCAGATAGATCTTCAGCCACCCCACTCCATTTGTTGCTAGTGATGGTCTTATGGGACTATAAGAGGAAGAAATGACTCAAATCTACTGCCTGGTAAAAATCCTTCATTCCAAGTTATAGCCCGAGAGAGAGAAGAGAGGCATACCCAGCTGGTGAAGGAGTAGTCGCCGGAGGAGGAACCGCTGGAGAGGTCTTTGAAGAAGACCATGGCGACCCCGGTGGTAGGATGCGAGACGGCGAGAGCGAGGAAGCGGCTATAGCTTAGCAAGGAAGGAAGGAAGGAAGGAGGAAACAGGGGAAATGTGACTTGTGGTCGGGGATAAAAAGGGGTGGGGAAGGGGGGAAGGGGGGCGGGGGTTGATATTTTGGTGGTAGGCCAAAATTTTGGAAATGTGGAGGGAAACTTTGCGCGCGGTGCTGCAGGACCATTCACTTTGAACGATTGTGTGCATCACAAATGATTCTTCTGCTTTACGCGCATGGGATGAGTTTGATAATTCAAATTTTTGGTGGAAATTTCTCCGGGTACGTCATTGCATAGTTTAACATTGCTTGCTAATTTGGGCACACAAAAGAGCGTACAGCAGACAGACCACACTTACTGAATCGAGCAATTTTAGTAATTAAACAAAGACAGTTGACCTAAACATTTCTCTAACAAAAGACTAGCATTAAAAACAAAGCCTAAGTACGCATAATTTTAACAAATCCGTTGCCGCGCCGGCCTATGCATTGCCGGTGTGAGATGATACATCGATGACTTGTCCTGGCGACATGCCGCCATTGGTGGACTCCGCGTCCCCCCTGCTGAAGTCGACCGCGTCCTCATCCTTGGCGCCGCCCTCAAGGTTGTAGTACTCGTAGTAGTGGCTACGCCAGAGCTTGCATTGGTACTCGACCACCGATTCATCGACGGGTAGACTCTTCTCTACCTCGACCACGGCCACGCGCAACTCCTCCTCCTGGTGCTCCTCGATCTCCGCCGCCTCCTGCATCTCCAGCTCCTGCTCGGCGACCTCATGAGGAAGCAGGTGCTCCATGGCCACTGCCGCCTTTTTCAGACGTGGCTTGCATGCTGGAGTCCGAGGTGGCCTGGAATATCTTGGCATGTGCATCCTTTATCTTGGCATGGATGACCTCGACTCGGGCCAGGGCGACATCAGCGGCACGGACGGTAGCTCGAGCGCTCTTGGCGTTTGCAGCCGTCGTCGCAGCAGCAGCTGCAGCCGTCTCGGCCGCTACAGCTGCCCTGTCAGCTGCCGCAGATGCCCTCTCGATGAAAGAGGACGCACTCAATGCGGATGCGGCGGCACTCTCAGCATAGGCGGCCGCGCTCTCAGTGCAGGTGGCCACGCTCGGGGGGACGCGGCCATCGTATGATCCTTCACGAAGCGTTTTCACGGCGTCGTCTTTGCAAGAAGGGGGTGCGGGAATGGGGGCCGGGATTCCTGGATTCGGGGGTTGCCGGCACTGGAGCAGACGAGCCGGCGAAGCTTAAGGAGGGAGACTTAAATAGACTCAGGTATTTTCATCGCAAACGGTTCCTAGAAAACAACTATGTGTGATGTTGTAGATATTTTTTATTAGCTGTGAAAGAAGAATTTGGAGTACAGTGGCAACGGATGGTGTTTTAAATATACGAGAAATTTTGTAGTACTAATACAACTGTCATGTCAAATTTGGAAAATTTCAGGGGTCATCTTACCTTTTAAGACATTTAAGTGATTTTCTAGCTATTTAATGACCGTAATTGAAATTTGAACTACATGTACATGCAACAGCTAACCATACAGGTTTGAAAGCTCATATTTTGTGTACTTGTGTGCGATTTAATTCCATGTGCAGTAAATTGGAAGGAATTTTCAAACATATTGGTCTCAAGGCTATGACACAATTAATTGAGCATGGAGTGACATGGCATTTTAATTCCAAAAAATAAAAAAAAAATAGAAACACATGAACCTTAGTTGATGTAATGTCATACCACGAAGATGATGTGGAAAAAAATTTGGCATGTTTGACGAAATTTGGACACACACCCCTCACAAACCGGAGCAACTCACTAGAAGGCTCGTAGTTCCGAGAGGGAATAATGCATGTTTGATGACGAACGGGGGATAGCTTCCTCTTACGGCCTTCAAATTTTTCCTATGTTTAACGTGCACTGCTACAACTGTAATGTGAAAATTTGGAAAATTCTAGGGGTCATTTGACATTTTAAAGACATTTAAGTGATTTTCTAGCCACTTAATTCAAATTTGAACTACATCTACATGCAACGCCTAACCATAATGGTTTGACCAATCATATTTGTGTACTTGTGTGCGAGTTAATTCCATGTGCAGTAAATTAGAAGGAAATTTCAAACATATTTGTCTCACGACATGGACACATGCATATGTATGCATGGAGTGACATGGCATTTTAATTCCAAAAAAATAAAAAAATCAGAAACACATGAAACCTTGGTTGATGTAATGTCATGCCACCAAGATGATGTGGTAAAAAAATTGGCATGTTTGATGAAAGTTTGGACACACACCCCTCACAAACCGGAGCAACTCACTAGAAGGCTCGTGGTTCCGAGAGGGAACAATGCATGTTTAATGACGAATGGGAGATAGCTTCCTCTTACGGCCTTCAATTTTTTTGTACGTCTAACATGCACTAATACAACTGTCATGTGAAATTTTGGAAAATTTCAGGGATCATTTGACCTTTTAAAGACATTTAAGTGATTTTGTAGCCATTTAATGACCGTAATTCAAATTTGAACTACATCTACATGCAATGCCTAACCATAACGGTTTGAAAAATCATATTTTTGTGTACTTGTGTGCGAGTTAATTCCATGTGCAGTAAATTAGAAGGAATTTTCCAACATATTGGTCTCAAGGCATAGGCACACATGCATGGAGTGCCATGGCATTTTAATTCCAAAAAAATTAAAAAATGATCAAAAAAACATGAAACCTTGCTTGATTTAATGTCATGCCACCAAGATGATGTGGTAAAAAAATTGGCCTGTTTGATGAAAGTTTGGACACACACCCCTCACAAACCGGAGCAACTCACTAGAAGGTTCATGGTTCCGAGAGGGAACAATGCATGTTTGATGACGAACGGGATATAGCTTCCTCTTACGGCCTTCAAAATTTTTTCTATGTTTAACATGCACTAATACAACTGTCATGTGAAAATTTGGAAAATTTCAGGGGTCATTTGACCTTTTAAAGACATTTAAGTAATATATATGGTGTCAAAAAAGAAAATGTAAAGATTTGGCAAGACAACCATCCCCACATGATTGGCACTCTATCTCGCGGCTCAAAGTTTGGTAGGTGAGTAGCGGGGATCATTAATCAGACACGGTTCTGCATTGGAAACCGTCAGCTATTATGTTCACACATGGATTTTGGCTATTATGTTCACACACAAATTTTGCTGTGGGAATCGTGTGTAATTCAAACTATAGTACTCATAAATTCCAGCGACCGACGTGTGTACTGTCCCCTCGATCTAGATTCCGGCCGCCAATAAATACTACCTTGCTCACGTCGTCCCGCCTGCATTCTCATCTACATCCTCCCCTCGCTTGCCCTCTCTCTCTCCCTATCTATCTCTATCTCTCTCTATCTCTCTCTCTCAAATCTCTGCCATGGCACCGCCAGTCTGCCCACGCACCGATGAGGAGTCGCCACCTCTCGAGGACGCTCACTCGATTAGCAGCGACGAGGACCCCTATGCGCCGTCTGACGAGGTTGCGCCGGACCCCCCAAGTTTGGATTGGTTTTGGGGCCAGTACAATCTTTGTTTGTGGAAGTCGCTGCCGCCGGGTAAGAAAGCCAGGCAAGTGGCGTTCAAGAAGGAGATAGCGGAGGAGGAAGCTAGGTACCAGGCGGCCTGTGAAGCCCGTGATGCCTCCTGGAAAAAGGAGGCGGCGGAGCTTTGGGGGCGGGCGCGTCATCATGCCGAGGAGGTGTACGAAGACGGGTACTTCGCGGGGAAGGTCATAGGCGCTGGGCACCTCGTCACTGCATGGAGGTGGGCTGATAAGATCCAGTGTGCCACCGACGAGGAGCTCCGGTGGGCACCCAACAAAATGGCAAGATCGGTCGCACGCGTCCGCCAGCAAGAGGCAGATCGGTACGTCAAGCGCTGTGAGGCAGAGGAGGCAGAGTACTGCCTCCGCACTGCGAAGACGCCGCGCACCAGGGAGCTGCTGGCGAGGGGCTGCTGGAATACTAGCCCCAGGAGGGATTATTAGTTTTGGTATTGTTCGTTTTAAATTTTATGCATTGTACCTAGTAGTTAAGTATCATCATGTATACGATGCGTTTTCAATTTCATTATGAATTCTATTTTCTATATGTTTCTGTATACTAATTTGAATCTAGCTGTTATCATCCATATACACAGAATAAAAAGCGTATATACACACATTGAAACAGAACATATAAGAATGGAAAACAGAGTATACACATTGAAACAGAGCAATAGTATGATTGCTATGAATACATAGCTATCCACGTCGAAACAACTTTTCAAAATAAAACGCGTCCATGAGACCATGACCAGTAGCCCTTGCCTACGGTAGCTCTTGTCCCTACCTGAACTCGTGCAGACGTTCATCCAAGTGGTCGGCAAGCTCACGGTACATCTGGAGCGCGATCTCGAGCTCCAAGTTGGCTATTTCATCGGAGATCACCAGCTCAAGGATGCGACAACCATGTTCCTCTACTGCGCCCAGATGGACACCTGGGACAAGGAGGTGGTCGAGCCTATGGACAGGTGAGGAAATGGCGGGAAACGGTGGCGTGTTCATAAAACACCATCAATTAATGGAAACTTAGCATAGAAGGAACATCGAGCTAGCACAAGAAGGAGATGATGATCAGATGAACACAAACCACACTAGGGAATCGTTTATGTTATTATTGGTATTCGCACACATTTCTGATTACAGACCTATTTGCCGCGTATCACAAGCATCTTGTTATATTGAACCGTTTCTATTCTCTTGCCTCAACGCAAACAGTTCATCCGAGTGAACCGCATGCCGTATATCGCACACACCTTCATCTGGCTGCCCGTTTCTTTTATGTTGCCTAATCACAAAGAGTTCATCCGAGTGAACCGTATGCTGTATATCGCACACACCTTCATCTGGCTTCCCATTTCTTTTGTTCCTCCTCATCGCAAACAGTTAATTGAGCTGAACCGTATGCCCTGCATCACACACGCAACTAAAGTCTGAACCGTGTTTGATGCATCCTCCATTGCAAAAGTTTTGCACCTTTTTTGACGGGTTTTTTACACCACTGTTTGCGATTATGGCATCGCACACAGTTTCGTCGAAGGGTCTCTGATCGTAGTGTCGCGTTAGCAGCATCCTACAGTAGTGATGAAGCACTAGAGCAAAATTATCTAGCTCAAAAGATATAAGTGAAGCACATAGAGTATTCTAATAAATTTCGACACATGCGTGTCTCTCCCAAAAGGTGTGTACAGCAAGGATGATTGTTGTAAACTAAAAAGCAAGGACTCAAATCATACAAGACGCTCCAACCAAAACACATATCATGTGGTGAATAAAAATACAGCCTCAAGTAAAGTTACCGAAAGAGGGGATGCCTTCCAGGGCATCCCCAAGCTTAGGCTTTTGGTTGTCCTTGAATTTTACCTTGGGGTGCCTTGGGCATCCCCAAGATTAGTCTCTTGCCACTCCTTATTCCAAAATCCAGCAAATCTTTACCTAAAAACTTGAAAACTTCACAACAAAAAACTTCAACACAAAATCTCATGAGCTTCGTTAGTACAAGAAAATAAACCACCACTTTAAGATACTGTAATGAACTCATTCTTTATTTATGCTGGTGTTAAACCTACTGTATT
>NC_041392.1:102890399-102899306 GCF_002162155.2 Triticum dicoccoides
GTCAAAATAAGCAAACAACACACGAAAAACAGAATCTGTCAAAAACAGAACAATCTATAGCAATCTGGAGATTCGAATACTTCTGTAACTCCAAAATTTCTGAAAAAATAGGATGACCAGGATAAAAAGTATATTGATCTACTTCTGTTTGAATTGGTATTTTATCACTCTGTGGTAAAAAATGATAATTATTTTCGTGAGCGCATACTTTCTGTTTTTCTCAGCAAGATCAAACAACAATCACCCAAGAAGATCCTAAAGGCTTTACTTGGCACAAACACTAATTAAGACATAAGAAACACAATCATAACAGAAGTTAGATGAATTATTTATTACTAAACAGGAACAAAAAGCAAAGAAAAAAATAAAATTGGGTTGCCTCCCAACAAGCGCTATCATGTAACGCCCCTAGCTAGGCATAAAAACAAGAATAGATCTAGGTATTGCCATCTTTGGTATGCAATTCTTCAATTGAACACACATGACCCCTAGGAGGTTCATTGTTTTTGTTAATGATCAAACTCCTAGGCAAGAAATCAAGAAATTCATTTGTAGCAAAAGGTTCCTTTTCCCTAAGATTTTTCATAGTAACTCCTATCTTAGATCCGTATTGGGTAATTTGGTTGTGGATCTTTTTATCTAAATTTTCAATTAACTCTACAGTGGCAATTTTATTTTCAATAATATCAAGCCTTTGCATCACATGTTCCAAAGTTAAAATAGTTCCATTGACCAAAAGAGGTGGTGGGCCTAACAAATCTATCATAGCATTATAAGAATCAAAGGTATGGCTTCCAAGAAATTCCCTCCAGTAATGGTGTCAAGAACATATCTATTCCAAGGAGTGATGCCTACGTAAAAATTGCGAAGAAGAACGGAAGTAGATTGCTTCCTAGTAGATCTATTTTGAGCATTGCAAATTCTATACCAAGCATCTTTTAGGTTTTATCCCTCCCTTTGTTAAAAATTAAGAACTTCATTATCAGGAGTATTAACAATGATAGGAGGACTAGCCATGAAGGCGAAACAAACGATCTAACACAAAGACGCACAAGAAGCAAGCGAAAAGAGACGAACGGAAAAGGGGCGAAGAAAAGGGCAAAGGTTTTCGAAAATCATTTTAGAAGTGGGGGAGAGGAAAATGAGAGGCGGATGGCAAATAATGTAATGCGAGGGAGAAGAGTTTATGATGGGTACTTGGTATGTCTTCACTTGGCGTAGATCTCCCCGGCAACGGCGCCAGAAATCCTTCTTGCTACCTCTTGAGCATGCGTTGGTTTTCCTTTGAAGAGGAAAGGGTGATGCAACAAAGTAGCGTAAGTATTTCCCTTAGTTTGAGAACCAAGGTATCAATCCAGTAGGAGACAGCGCACAAGTCACCTAGTACCTGCACAAACAATCAAGAGCCTTGCAACCAACGCGATAAAGGGGTTGTCAATCCCTTCACGGCCACTCACAAAAGTGAGATCTAATAAAGATAGTAAAGTAAATAATTTTGGTATTTTTGTTGTATAGATTGGAAAGTAAAGATTGCAAAATAGTAAACAAGATGCGATGTAAATAAAAGAGATGCAACATAGTAAGAAAGAGAAACGGCGGCCATAGGTTTCACTAGTGGCTTCTCTCAAGATAGCATGTATTGCGGTGGGTGAACAAATTACTGCCGAGCAATTGATAGAAAAGTGCATAGTTATGAAGATATCTCAGTCAATGATCATAAATATAGGCATCACGTCCGTGTCAAGTAGATCGAAACAATTCTACATCTACTACTATTACTCCACACATCGACCGATATCATCATGCATCTAGAGTATTAAGTTCATAAGAACAGAGTAACGCATTAAGCAAGATGACATGATGTAGATGGATAAACTCAAGCAATATGATATAAACCCTATCTTTTTTATCCTAGATGGCAAAAATACACTACGTGCCTTTCTGCCGCTACTATCACTGGGAAAGGACACCGCAAGATTGAACCCAAAGCTAAGCACTTCTCTCATTGCAAGAAAAATCAATCTAGTAGGCTAAACTAAACCGATAATTTGAAGAGACTTGCAAAGATGTCAAATCATGCATATAAGAATTCAGAGAAGAACCAAATAATATTCATAGATAATCTTGTTCATAAACCCACAATTCATCGGATCTCGGAAAACACACCACAAAAGAGTATTACATCAAATAGATATCCAAGAACATCGAGGAGAACTTTGTATTGAGAATCAAAGAGAGAGAAGAAGCCATCTAGCGAATAACCCGAAGGTCTATGGTAAACTACTCACGCTTCATCGGAGAGGCAATGGTGTTGATGTAGAAGCCCTCCGTGATCGATTCCCCCTCTAGCAGATCGCTGGAAAAGGCACCAATAAGGGATCTCACGGGTACAGAAGGTTGCGGCGGCGTAAAAGTGGTTCTGTGGCTCTCTGCGATGTTTCTAGGGTATAAGAGTATATATAGGCGAAAGAAGTACGTCGATGGAGCTACGAGGGGCCCACGAGGGTGGGGGCGTGCCTACCCCCCTAGGCGCACCCTCCTACCTCGTGGCTGCCTCATGGAGTTCCAGACTTCGACTCCAAGTCTTTTGGATTGCTTTTGGTCCAAGAAAGATCACCGCGAAGGTTTCATTCCATTTGGACTCCGTTTGGTATTCCTTTTCCGCGAAACTCTAAAATAGGCAAAAAAACAGAAATTGGTACCGGGCCACCGGTTAATAGGTTAGTCCCAAAATAATATAAAAGAGCATATTAAAGCCCATTAAACATCGAAAGCAGAAAATATAATAGCATGGAACAATAAAAAAATTTAGATACATTGGAGACGTGTCAACGGCATGGACGACGATGCCGGAGACGAACAAGGTCAAAACCCTCCGTTTATCGGATAATGGACGACTACCTCCACATACGACGTGTACATGGTGGACACACCCAAATAGGACGGCGACAACGACAAGTAGAATCTGGTTGAGGACAAGCCTGCCGAAGCACCTCCAAAACATCGATGTCAGCGGCGCCGCTCAAAATTGCATCGCCAAAAAGACAGCAATACCAGCACCGAAGAGAATAACACTCCGGAGAACATCGAAGACCCCGAAGCCCCTATCGAGCCAACATCCGAATAGGATGAGTGGGAGGATGGGCAAGTTAATCGAGACGGTCCTATCAGGAATGAAGACTCGGAGGACAGTAATTACCTACCGATCTTCGAAGAGGATGTGAGCCTCGGCGACAAAAATTTCATCATGCCGGAGGAACCCCTCGAACTAGAATGCTTCAAATGCCAGTTAATCGCCACTGGAAGAATCCTAAAAAGAAGCAGAAGCAGCTTCAAGCTAATCAGGATATACTCAATTACAGATGGACTAACGTCCTGGCGGCCGAGGAATATCGCCTCGAGCGCCCAACTAAGAGTTACCCAAAGCGCAAGCTACTACCTCAATTCGATGACGAGGCCCTTGATCCCATACCGCCAAAGCATAAAGTTGCTGACGAGCCCGACTGACCCCAACAGGGACGGGACAGACCGACTACTCATGCCGAACACCAGCCCGCACCACCCCGGCCTCGAGGCAAGGAGATAACGGCTCTGGGCTATACCTACGACTTACACAAGGACCTGGACAATAGAGCTGGTCTGACAAGATCAATCTACAGATCCAGGGGGTGTGCTCCAATGCGCGAGGGCAGCCTTCAGACTTGGCGGGACAGACACAACCTCGCACAGGCCGAACACCGTGTACGGCCCCCATACGAATTATGCCATGATGCCGCCCGGTATAGAGGTGTCGCACACCCCCTATGCTTCACCGATGAGGTAATAGTGCACCAGTTCCCAGAAGGGTTTAAACCCGTGAACATTGAATCATATGACGGTACAACAGATCCCGCGGTATGGATTGAAGATTTTCTTCTCCACATTCACATGGCCCGCGGTGACGATCTACATGCCATCATATACCTCCCCCTAAAGCTTAAGGGACTAGCTCTGCACTGGTTAAACAGCCTCCCAGAAAATTCTATTGCCAACTGGGAAGATTTGGAAGATGCCTTTAGAGAGAACTTCCAAGGTACCTATGTACGACCCCCGGACGCTGATGACCTTAGTCACATAGTCCAACAACCCGGAGAGTCATCCCGAAAATTCTGGACAAGGTTCTTAATCAAAAAGAACCAAATCATCGATTGTTCGGACGCCGAAGCCCTAGCGGCCTTTAAACACAGCATCCGTGACGAATGGCTCGCCCGACACCTCGGCCAAGAGAAGCCAAAATCCATGGCAGCACTTACAACACTCATGACCCGCTTTTGCACGGGAGAGGATAGCTGGTTAGCCCGTAGCAACAACGGCACCAGCGACCCTGGTACTTCTGAAACCAGAAACGGCAATGGCAAGCCCCACTAATAGGGAAAACCTTATACACAGAATCTTAGTAGCAGCGCGGCATAAAAAGAGGCGCTGCTGCTAAATAGTAGCAGCGCAGCTATGGAAAGCTCGCTACTGGTGCAAACTTAGCAGTAGCGCGTGATGCTTAAACCGCGCTGCTACAAAAATCCACCGACAGTACACAACGACATAAGTTTACCAGTAGCACGGCGTCAGGAAGCGCGCTGCTGCTAATTCCATAGTAGTAGCGTGACAGGAAAGCGCGCTGCTGCTACGCTCTTAGCAGCAGCGCGCTTTTGCTCCCACGCTACTGCTAAGACGCAACACCCACCACCTTTTTCCACCTCCCCCTCCCCATCTCCTCTCCTCCCTTTCCCCTACCTCCCACATCCTCCCTCTCTCACTCTTCTTCTTCCTCAATCCCCATTACTCTCCCTCTTCTACCTACCTTTCTCTCTCTTCATTACTCCTAGCTATAACTACACCACCTCCATCAATTCATCTCCTTTCTCTTTTTCCTCCCCCCTCCACTAGTTGAAGTTGTCTCCTCCCAAATTAGCTAGCTAGGTAGATGTAGCATTTAGTTAAGTGACCTATTTGCCCCCTAACTAGATCTTTCTTTGTCAAGAAGAGCTTTGTGCACTTTTGACCTCCCTACATCATCATCTCCACCGTGTGCTCGATCTCGAGATAGTGGTGTGATTAATATTTCATGATTTTGCAAAATAGAAATATGTTTATGTGTGTGTGATATGTTTATGGAAATTGTGTGTGTGGCATGAGTTGACGCCAAATTGTGCTTTTGAGTTCCCTATGTTTTGCCGAAATGTCTATTTATTTCCGTTTCGACGAATTCTGGGCAAACTCTAGATCTATATATGTCCTATTTTTAAGGAAGGTCATGCCGAATTTTTGTATGACTTTGATGAATGCACGCATTTTTATAATCAATTTGTTTATTATTACCGTGCAGAGTTGACGATGGTCAGTGGAATGATGGTGGACAGGTGGTTGCGGTCGGCGGTGCAGGACATGAAGGAAAATAACCTGACAGAGGTTTTATGTCCGTGTCGAAAATGCAAAGGAATAGTTTGGCTTGACCCCCATGACGATGGTCGTGTCGAAGCGCACCTGCTCATGACTGGTTTCATGGATGGCTATACTCGATGGATAATTGAAGATGAGGATGACGATGTTGAGGATGCCGACGGGGCAGGCAATGATGACACGGGGCAAGACGAAGAGATGATCGATAATGGCGGCGGGGAAGAGGCCGGACATGGCGGCGGAGAAGGGGCTGGACATGGCGGCGGAGAGAACGACATGGACTCCACGCAGCAGAGTTCGTCGGTACTAAGTTCAATCATGCGGGACCCTCATGTTCAAGCATTGCTTCGCAAGGAGACGAGTACTGAGAGAGCTGCTTCTAGAGAGGAGGCTAAGCTGGAGCAACTGGTGGTAAACTCGAACACTCCATTGTATGATGGTTGCAATCCTGAGGTGACCCGCTTGAGTTTCACGCTCCAACTCCTGAAGACGAAGGCTAAACAAATGGACCGACACTAGCCTCGATGAGCATCTCAAGTACCTAAAGGATGTTCTTCCCGAGGGTAATCTATGTCCTAGTAGTGTTAATGAGGCCAAGAAGATCATGTGCCCTCTTGATCTGCCACATGTTAGATACCATGCATGCATCAACGATTGCATAATTTATCGGAAGGAGCACGCGGAAAAAACAAGTTGTCCGGTGTGCAATGCTTCTCGATACAAGAAGGCTGGGAAGAAATGTCCCCAGAAAGTGGTATGGTACTTACCGATCACTCCTCGTCTCCAGAGGTATTTTGTAGATCCCAAGGAAGCAAAGCTAATGCGCTGGCACGTGGAGAGGAAGAAGCCCGACGATGGAGATGATCCGAAGCTGAGACACGTCAAGGATGGAAGCCAGTGGAGAGCGTTGAATAGCTTCTATTGGTATTTTGAATGTGATGCAAGGAACATCATGCTCGGCGCGTGTACCGATGGCATGAATCCGTTTGACAACCAGAGCACCAACCATAGCACATGGCCCGTGTTTGTATGGATGTACAACCTCCCCCCTGGTTGTGCATGAAATCGAAGTACATTCACATGAGCATGCTTATTCAAGGGCCGAAACAACCAGGAAATAATATTAATTTGTATCTGGGGCTACTTCAGGAGGAGTTAGACATGTTATGGAAAACACCGGCCAAGACATGGGACGCCAGCAAAGGCGAGTATTTCAACATGAGAGCCGCGCTGATCACGACAGTGCATGACTATCTCGGTTACGGATATGTGGCAGGCCAGGTGTGCCATGGATATTGCGGATGCACGTGGTGCATGGATGATACGACGTCTCAGCAGCTAACGTCAAGGAAAGATGGTGGGTCTGGGAAAATCATGTACATGGGGCATCGAAGATGGCTCGAACAGGACGACCCGTGGAGAAACCATGGAGATCTATTCAATGGTCACGCTGAGCATCGAGGGCCTCCACGTAAGCGTAGCGGTGCCAAAATCGATGAGCTGTTGAAAAACTGGAAGGAGTGCCCCGCACCGGGAAAGACGATGAGAAAGGCACCGGAGCCGCTACTGAAGGTATGGAAGACGAGGTCTATGTTCTGGGACTTGGAGTACTGGCACAAACTCGATACACCTCATTGCCTTGATCAAATGCATATTTGTAAGAATGTCCTTGAGAGCTTGCTCGCAACACTGATGAACATGCCAGATAAGACCAAGGATGGGCCAAAGGCAAGAAAAGACTTGCAAGATTTGAAAATCAGGGAAGATCTACACATGTCGCCCCGTAAAATGTCAGACGAGACAGAGACGGAGACAGAGGCATGGGAGAAGAAGGGCAAGAAAATAAAGAATGAGGATTATTGCCCCCCTTCTTGCTTCACCTTAAGTCAGGCTGAGATCAATCAATTCTTTAAGTGCCTTACCGGAGTCAAAGTTAGTTCCGGTTACTGTGGCAAGATAAGTAGATATCTAGACACGGACAAGAAAAGGTTCAGCGGGATGAAGTCTCATGACTGTCATGTGATGATGACGCAGATACTACCTGTTGCCCTTAGAGGGATAATGGACAAGCACGTCCATGACACGCTTATTGGTCTCTGCAACTTTTTCGACGTCATCTCTCGAAAGTCGATCAGTGTGAAGCAGCTCCGAAGGCTACAAGAAGAGATCGTTGTGATACTGAATGAGCTTGAGATGTACTTCCTGCCCGCGTTCTTTGACGTGATGGTGCATCTGTGTGTCCATATTATGGATGACATAATAGACCTGGGGCCGTCATTCCTGCACAACATGATGACGTTTGAGAGGATGAATGGGATCATCAAAGGATTTGTTCGTAACATGTCCCGTCCGAATGGAAGCATCATCTAGGGCTATTTGACACAAGAGTGCATATCTTTCTGTGAGAATTTTCTATATGGCGCAGACCAGCCGCCTGGTGTTAGTGTTGGTTTGCCCGTTAACAAGCACGATGGGAGGCTCGAAGGAGAAGGTCACTGCAATGGTCGCAGGGAACTGCACATGGCATACTCAGATCGATGCAGCGACTTTGACAGAGCAAACTTGGTAGTGCTACAACACCTAGACGAGGTAGATCCTTTCGTGGCACTGCACAAAGAAATTATCGCAAAGAAGTATCGTGGCCGGGGGGTATGCAGGACGGACGCTGAAGTTACTAGAGAGCACAACTCCACTTTCCTGCATTGGTTCAAAGAGCATATTATTTCTAACCCCCTGGAGGAGGGCTCTAAGGACGGATTGCTCATATACGCCTTAGCACATGGCCCCTCACCCAACCTCGTAACCTATCAGGCATATGATATCAATGGATACATGTTCTACACGGAGGCCAAAGATATGGACAGTGATGATCAGAACTCAGGGGTGACGATGGAATGCATGACCGGCAGCGACAACGGCGCAACTGAACGATTTTATGGAAGGGTTGAGGAGATCTGGGAGCTTTACTACTCTGTACTGCACAACACGACGATGTTCCGTGTTAGATGGGCCAAGAATGTCAAAAGAGAAAGCCGGATTTTCACTACCATGACTATACCCGATGCCAAGAGCGCTACCGTGAACGCTATCGCAAAAAACGAGCCATGGGTACACGCTAAGCACGTGACACAATGATTCTTCATAACCGACCCATGCAATCCCAGTCGTGTTGTCGTGAGGAAAGGCAAAAGAAACATCATTGGAATGGATGGAGTCGCCAACGAGGAAGACTATGATCAGTATGATGAAGTGTACATCAAAAGAAGAATCAATACGACATTACCAAAGAAAAATCGTACTCCATGGAAAAGGCGAAGTCACAATGAGGGGCTCAATTATTCTTCGACGAACAAGAAGGGAAAGAAGCTGACTCAAAAACGAAAACATCAGTGCTGAGGAATCAGTCAAATGATGTAATATATATATATATATGTATATATATATATATATATATATATATATATATATATA
>NC_041392.1:102899696-102900247 GCF_002162155.2 Triticum dicoccoides
ATTTTGTATACACACTTAGCCATTATTATGCATGGGTCCAATGATGTAATATATATATATATATATATATATATGTTCCTATTTTGTATACACACTTAGCCATTATTATGCAAGGGTCCAATGATGTAATATATATGTTCCTATTTTTCATACATATTTAACCATCAAATGATGCAATATATATCGCCTTCCCTTCGTTCAGCGCTGAGGAAAAGAAAAAGGGAAACTGGTTATAGCAGTAGCGCTTTACTGAAAAAGAGCTATAGCTAGTCAAGGTAGCAGTAGTGGTTTCTATAGAAAACCGCTATAGCTGCCCATAATAGTAGTAGTGCGCTTCGTGTAAAGAAGCTACTGCTACATCCACTTAACCCAAAATTCTCACTCTCCCTGCTTCATCCCGCCTCTTTTCCCCCAAATCCCCACTCTCTCCCCCGTCCCCGTCGCACCGCCGCGCCCGACCCCGGCGTGTTCGCCCCCGACCCCGCCGCGCCCGACCCAGGCGCGCTCGCCCCCGGCGCCGGCACTCGCCTGACCCCGGCGCGCTCGCCCCC
>NC_041392.1:102900674-102910519 GCF_002162155.2 Triticum dicoccoides
CTGCTAGCTAGGGTTCTTCGGTTAATTTACTTAGGTTTTAGTTATGTTAATTAGGTTATCTATTTAGTTATGAATTTAGATAGGTTTCAAAATTAGCTGAATTTATATGCAATTTTGAACTGGACATGTGATATGTGGATATGTCATGTTTTGGACATGTCATGTTTTGGTAAATGATCCGAGTGGCCTATGTTGCGCCGGAATGTTGATTCATTTCCGTTCCGGTGAATTTCAGGCGCTCGATATGTCCATTTTTTAGCAAAGGTCATGCCGAAATTTGCCGTGAATAAAGGCATGATTTGTGCTACATAGTTGGCATATCGAGTGCTGGCACATAGATTTCTTTTTTATGTCATTTCTCATTTATTCATACTTTTAGAAATAAATGAGGACACTTCATCATAGGAAACATGTCAAACAACAAAGAAACTGGGCCTTCTGACCAAGATGCATACGAGATGGATTATCAGGGTGAACAAGACTACCTCGACTTTTTGACTACTAAGCAAGGTTTGCAGGTCCACCTCGATGATGGTACTGATGCCGACATTGACACCGACGGCGTCGGCACCGATGGCGGCGCCGAGACTGGTGGGGAAGGTACCGGCGGGGAAGATACCAGCGGGGAAGGTACCTGCGCCGATGCTGGTACCGAAAAGAGGAAGCATAAGCAGCAGAGGATACGAAAACCTAACAAACTAGGGATTGGACGTCTTGTGATCACAAAGATGGCACCTGGCAAGTTTGAGCCGTTAGAGCCGGAAGAACCTCGCAAGTGCTATGGGAACCAAGTAGGATGCATCCTATGGGAATGCGCGAGCATCAACGACGATGACTTAAGGAGTAAAGAAAATTTGACGCAGTTGCTCCTAACGAAGTTGCACAAGAGATTCAAGTTCCCCGACCGGGATGATAACATAGAACAACCGTGGGATGATCCGAAGATGAAAAAGATTGAAAATCACGCCATGGGCATGTTCAGCAATGATTTGGCCTCCTGGAAAGGGAGGGTGAAATGAGCTATTGAGGCTGAGGAACCCCTGTCCAAGATTCTGGAGGAAAATCTGACACTTAAGGAAGAGGAGTTCGAAAAGTTCAAGGACACTTGCGCTACCGAGGACGCAAAGGCTAAGGCTGCGAAATTCAAGAGCCTTCAGCAAAGGAACACAGGGAAGCATCGCCTCAGAAGCTGTGGCTACCTCGGTAAAAGGCCCATACGGGATAAGGAGGACGCGGAACGTGAAGCTGCGGGTCTCCCAGACCCCTTCGCGAAGTTCACCAACCCCTTGGAGCGTGACTTCATCAGGGCCCGCTACAAGTGGGACAAGGAGAAAAAGGTTTTTTACACGGACCAGATCACGAGGAAATTGATTAGACTACTGGAGAAGCAACACCAGCTTGCAGCCGAAAGCCCTACTTCTCCGATGAGGCCCAAGTGGGACACCCCTCTCAACCGGGCCTTGAACGAACTTAAGGGGCTCCCTTTGGGCCAGCGGCCGCAATATGGTCGTGTGCACGGCGCTGGAGACGGCGCCACGTGGAAGGTGTTTTACAACGAGGGCCCGGAGGCCAAGAAGCAGAAAAGGAAGTTTAGTCAGGCAGACATCAACGCGAAGGTGAAGCTTGTGGTCGAGAAAAAAGCAGCTGAGGACGCGAAAAAAGCAGCCAAGGACAAATATGAGTTGTTACAGCAGGCAGTCGATGCAGCTGTAACTGCCTGCAGAAATGATTTCGCTACTAACCTGGTTCCAGTTATCATCAACTAGACGAAGGAAAATCCTGACAAGACGGTACATGATTTCCCGTTGCCCAGTTTCGTCACACCATCACTTGCCCATGCAACCGGGCCTCCTCTCGCAGCCGCTCCCGCTCATAGCAGCCCGTCCTCAGTCTCTGGCGCGCTCGGTGGGCCTTCATCTTTGGCTGAGCTCGACGCCATCACGGTAATTACATGTGGCACCACCATATATGTATAATATTCCATTTTTTGTTGCCTTTCGGATGTTTTACGCCACAGACATATGTGTTTGCAGGCGAAAGAAACCCCGTGCACCATACTCTACTTGATCAAAGGCCAGATGGTGGACGTGGGAAAGGGGATGATAATGGACCCCTTGCAACACACGTTCCACAACCAGCCGATCCCTGCTGGGAACTTCAGGGTTAGCTTGTCAAGTGTGAAATCGGGGCATGAGGATTTGCCTCCTCCAGTACAGCATGTGTATTTTGACCCTTCCAGAGACTACGAGAAAAAAGACTACACCCACATAATGAATATTCTAGATGATGCTCTCCAAGGCTTCAGCTTTAGAGGTGGCCACATGCAGATCAGGAAACAAAGGAACAAGAAGATGGGTTTCGCGCATAAAACTAACTTCTCCTGCATCCATGTCCCAAAACCAAGCAAGAAGGATGGATTATACATCCTCCATCTCATGATTCAGTTCAACACGGATCACCAAAAGCTTCGCATGAGAAGCAGAAATGATGATCATATCCACAAGTGGCTAGAATCTCATGGAGTAGCGGATTATAAACTTAGAGATGACTTCTTTCGCATCCAAAGCGACATTGTGACGATCATCATGAAAGAAGTCATCGATGAGAAGGGGATGTTCCACCACGGCCCTATATCGCGAGCTGACGTCCGAACTCGCATAGGCATGCAACGTCTAGACCTCACGCCGTTCAAGAAGCTAGGGTCCATCCTCGATGATATGGAAGGATGGAACTTCTAGTGATTTATGATGCCGATGATGATGATATGTGTCGGTTGAACTAGTATACTATTTGTAGCGATGAAACTTTGTGATGTCCATGATCCCTGCTGAACTTGTGTAACGCTACTTTGTTAGTTTGCGTACGATGACCTGCGTACCTCTAGTTAATTAATTTGCGCACTGTATGTTGCATCTAGTTGCTAACTCTTTCTTTTTCGGTGTTTTCTAGTATATTTTGTTGCATATATATGATTGTACATCCTCTTCATGAACATGCATCTCTAACAGGTACCTAGTTTCTTGATGGCGAGATGGAACTGCTATGTCGTGTACAAAGGGAAGGTTCCGGGGGTGTACAACGAGTGGCATGAGTGTTAGGCGCAAGTGAATGGGTTCTCGGACGCCAGCCATAAAGGCTTCAAAAGCAGACAAGAAGGAGAAGCTAGTTACTTGAGGTTCACGCTAGAGCGAGAGAGGACTCGTAACCGCCATCTCATGTACTGCATAGTTCCGCTCTCACTCATAGTGATAGCTCTTCTCGCGTATACCTTTGTTTAGATGGATGATGTTGTAGTTGCAAGTATTCGAGACTTGCATGTATCGCTATTTTCGAGATGATGACAAGATACCACTTTGTGTTGGATGATGATTATGACGAGACTATTTGTATGTATATGCTATGATTACATTTGTGGTCTCGCAGGCATTTGTATGTGTATCATGATGACATTTGTATGTGCTAAAGATTCTTCTATTAAACCTGTTCAAATACAAAACAAATATGCCGAAAAAAACAAAAAACTACTAAAATAAGCAGTAGCGAGTGGAGAAAAGTTAGCAGCAGCGCGGTAGTAGCAGTAGCGCGCACAGGAGAAACGCGCTATAGCTATTAGCAGTAGCGAGCTTCCTTTAAGCGCGCTGCTGCTACACTTGTGTAGCAGTAGCGCGGGTGAGCACCGCTACTGCTACGTGTTAGCTGCAGCGCCTTATTAGTAGTGCCAGTCCCCGTGCTACTCATACACCTAAAACCCGCGTTGCTGCTAGCCTTTTCCCTAGTAGTGCCCCGATGCAACAAACACAAGTGTCAAAGCAACAATGATACTACCGAAGACATGGCGGTTAATGCCGGATTCAGTGGCTCCCAATCCGGTCAACGGAAGAAGCCATTTAAAAGAAATAACGACGGCTCATCTAGCCTAGACCGAATACTCGATTGACCTTGCCAAATTCACGGCACCCCCGACAAGCCTACCAACCATACCAACAGAAATTGTTGGGTCTTTAAACAAGTCGGTAAGCTAAACACCAGACATAAAGGAGAAGGGGTCGCCCTGTGAGGACGATGACGATGACCCTCGTCATCGAACACCGGCGGACAAAAGAAATTTCCCCTCGAGGTCAAAATGGTGAATATGATATACGCTACTCACATCCCCAAGAGGGAGCGCAAGCGCGCTCTAAGGGACGTCTATGCAATAGAGTCAGTCGCCCCAAAATTCAATCCATGGTCAGCCTGTCCGATCACTTTCAATCGGAGAGACCATCCAACTAGTATCCATCACGGAGGCTCAGCCGTGTTGGTACTCGACCCAATTATCGACGGATTCCACCTTAAGCGGGTCCTCATGGACGACGGCAGCAGCCTTAACCTGCTCTATCAGGACACGGTCCGCAAAATTGGTATTGATTCGTCAAGAATTAAACCCACCAAAACTACCTTTAAAGGAGTAATACCTGGTGTAGAGGCCCGGTGCATGGGCTCAATCACATTGGAAGTTGTCTTTGGTTCACCGGACAACTTCTGAAGCGAGGACTTGATCTTCGACATTGTCCCCTTCCGTAGCGGCTATCATGCACTTCTCGGACGAACCGCGTTCGCTCGCTTCAATGCGATCCTGCATTACGCGTATCTCAAACTGAAGATGTCCAAACCACTCGGTGTTATAACAGTCAATGGAAACACAGAGCGCTCCCTCCGTACTGAGGAGCACACCGCGGCCCTTGCAGCGGAAGTCCAGGGCGGCCTTATCAAGACAAACACTACATCGGCAGTCAAGCCCCTGGACACTGTTAAACGCGTCCGGACTACTCAGCAGAGTGACAGTCCAGCTCGTCCGGAGCTTGATTAGCAATTCGGCATCCGTCTCAGCCCCAACCGAATTGTGGCATATGTGACACGCGTACATAACTACGCAGTAAAGATACCATGGGCCAAGACAGAGGCATAGTAAAAACAATGTCCAAAATACGGCTCGACCCTATCTGGACCCTCATGTTTTTTTTCTCTTATTTGTTCTTTTCCAGGTTCCTTACAACCACCATCACCTTCCGACGGTACCAAGGGCCCTTTTCTAGGTCCCTCATGAGAACCCGCTCGTTGATCCATTCGAAGGATAATACACCAAGGAGGAAAAATAGCATAACGTGTGGCAGAACATTTAACGGATCTTTAGGACCCGTACACAGCTTTCCCTGGTGCATGGCGTGTAAAACAGCCTCGAGGCTTGCCGCATCATCTGTAAAAATATGTTTTGACGTATCAATCAGACCATAATGGAAATAGTTTCTCGCCCAACCTATTCGGTATTGGCTTATTTCCTAACCTGTATTCCTTCTTTTTTTTCTTGTCTAATTGTCATGTACACCCTGGTACGACCTAAATCACCAGGGGCTCCATTCGTCCACTTACATGTCTTAAAATAAGTCCAAAACACTTTTACAGTGCAAATTCGGCATCACAAATATAGCATTATATGCATCGGCTCTGAATGATGTCTTTGGTCAATAGTTGGGTTGCCCGGCTCCTGTGGTTATTGTCTTAAGTTTCGTTTGTTCGGCTAAGGCAGTAAAGGGAGAACTACTGCAATTGTTTTCCGGCTCATCTGGATAAACACCTCAGTAGAGAAAGCCAAAAACTGACTGTCATGGTGCCGCAAGAGCTAGTCAGCTATTCGGTGACTAGCTACAAATCTCTTGCGATTTTCCTGTATTATGCGAAGGACCAGTCTATGCCTGGTTAGGCGTCTACAGCACCCAAGTTCGGATAATCGAGCAACACCAGGGGGTGCCCCTATAACCTCATTGTCAAACTCCTATGGCTAAGTGAGAGCGATAAAGCCACATAGTCTGATTGCCTGGTTCGTTGCACTGACACCTCCTTCAAGGACCACGCCAGTTGGGTGAAGTGTGTCTAGGTGCCATTCCGAACACCCCCGTACTACCTACGTGGGGGCTGAGGCCGACGACTGGCCAACTCTCAGATACCGTAAAACGGCCGCACAGGAGGAAAGGATTTCAAAGTAAAACAAGCAACACATTATACATAAGCCTTGTTTTATAATAAAAAGTACAGGCATTACAGGTACATTCATTTGAAAATAGTGTCCTTTGAACACTGGCCATCTATAATCCGGGAACCCTCCAAGACTTCATCAAAATACCGCTCCGGCATGCGGTGGTCTTTGCCCGTGGGCGGTCCCTCGGTTGCCAGCTTGACAACGTTCATCTCCACCCACTACGCCCTCACACGGGCGAAGGCCATCCGGGCACCTTCGATACAGTCCGGCCGCTTTATGGCATCAAGCCGGGGGCAGGCGCTGACGAGCCGCTTCACGAGCCCGAAGTAACTGCCAGGTATGGGTTCGGCTGGCCAAAGTCGGACTATAACATCCTTCATGGCTAGTTCGGACACCCTATGCAGCTCAGTCAGCTGCTTCAGCTGATTGCTGAAGGGAACCGGATGCTCTGGTGCAAGGTACTGCGACCATTGAACTCCCCTCTTCGGCTCGGAAGAACTCCGCAGCATCGGCTATACTCCGAGGTAGATCCACAAACGCCCCTGGAGAACTCCAAACGCGGGTCAGTAATATGTACCTCCTCCTTACAAACTTGCTTTGCATGTTAAAGGCCTTACCCGCCGCAATCTTCTTGGCCTCTTGAATCTCCTAGCAGGCGCTTTGGGCTTCAACCCGGGCCTCCTCCGCGCTTTGGAGGGCCTTAGCAAGTTCGGTATCTTGATATGTAATCTTGCGCTCCAACACTACAAGAAATATGTCAACTAGTGACCTTCTTTCAGTGACCCTGGAAGAAATGGTCATAGATCTATGACCATTTCAGACCAATTGGTCAAAAGCTGTTCGGGGGGCTCCAAACCCTAAACCATTGCGACCATTTTGGTCAGAAAGGTCGTAATTTCCTTACACGAAATGGTCATAAAGCAAACAACGCTAGTCCGCTGCCTTATTTCTAGTTGTTAACGACCAATATAGATGGTCATAGCCTTGTAAATTGTGGTGGGTTGCGATGACTAGGCGCCATCTCATCAGTTTTGCCTATGTGTCATGTCCATGTGGCAGTTTTCACCCTAGGTTGTGAAGCAACCTATATTTCTGTCATTCCCAAAATTCCCAAAAAAATCTCATAAATTCTTTGGGTCATATCTTCGTCAAATATGTAAAAACCTTCCTTGCCTAGTTCAAAAATATTCATTTTCCTATTCTTTTCAGAACAACAGTTTGTGAAGGAAATACCACTTTGGCATGTCCAAATAGTATCCATTTTCTAAAGTGGTTTCCTATGCCCAAATAACCATCCTCCACCTAATTCCAGCTCAATCCATTCATTATTTTGAGCCGAGCTTCAACATTCGTAGTTGTGTCTAGTGTGGTAGTTTGCAAAGCAAGTACCACCTAGGCTCCTCCTTTTGAGCTAAAAATTTGTGAAGACGGTCTTCTTAGTAACTGATCATCCTCAGCCAAAACTCACGCCCATTAGCCATGTACATTTCTCGTACCGCTAATCAAACACTTGGCTGCTAATTCATGTTTGAGCATCGATCGGTCTCCTCGTGAGAATCTTATGTTGTAATTTTCTTCCTAGCACCAACCTGGGGAGTGCGCAACCCACTAGACATTCCTAGGCCGCCCAGAACACATGGCAACGCCACGGTCACGCGGTGACCACGCGGCGGGCATGCGAGTTTACGCGCTCTAGAGTTGGGGCCCTCGGCCACCGCCCAAACCTCGACGTATTGCCACCAAACCATGTATTTATAATTAAATAGGTCCTTATGTAACTAGAAATAATTTTTGGAAAAAATAAATAGCAAACTATGAGGCACCTGCAGTTCAAATTTGACCCGCTTCTAGCGGAATCAGCGGAAATTTGTCTTTTTCACGAGAGGTGGATCAAAATTTTTTACACCCAACCATTTTGTCAATTGTGCATTAAATATGGCCTAGTATTTTATAAAAATGATTTGGTCCAATTTTGCAACAATTATTTGGAAGGTCCTTCACAAAAAAAAACCTCCTTTCGGGCACTCAAAAAATGGAAAGTGGTTTTTTCGTCCAAAGAAAATGAAAACTTCCTTAGTCAACATTGTTTGCCATTCCAATATGCACCTTGTGCACAATATGAGATCATTTGAACAAACTATGCCATGAATGTGGCCATAAGATTGATCATTTGGCTTGAAAGCCATTGATCTCCACACGTGATAGCTTGTTTCTCAGAACACTTTTTTATAATAATTGTCGTATTACAAGTTTGTTGTTTTTCCTAGGAACTTGGCCACATATGATGACACAATGCGAAGGTTTCCCAATTTTTTAATTTTTTTAATTTTTTATGTCCATTTCAAAATGCGGTCAAAACGGCAGGCTTGACCATTCCTAGCTAGTGGTTGAATCTTGGAAAACTTTTGATGTTTCTCTAATTAAATAGATATTTATGTACTTATAAATGATTTTTGGAAAAAATAAAGAGCAAACTATGAGGCAGCTGCAGTTCAAATTTGACCCGCTTCCAACTGAATCGGCGGAAATTTGTCTTTTTCACCAGAGGTGGATCAAAACTTTTTACACCCAACCATTTGGTCAATTGTGCATTAAATATGTCCTAGTATTATAGAAAAATGATTTGGTCCAATTTTGCAAGAATTATTTGGTAGGTCCTTCACAAAAAACTCATTTCAGGCACTCGGAAAATGGAAAATGAATTTTCCGTGCAAAGAAAATGAAAACCCCCTTAGGCAACATTGCTTGGAATTCCAAGATGCACCCTTGTGCACAATATGAGACCATTTGAACAAACTATGCCATGAATGTGGCCATAAGATTGATCATTTGGCTTGAAAGTCATGAATCTTCACGCATGATAGCTCATTTCTGATAACACTTTTTAAAATAATTGTCGTATTACAAGTTTATTATTTTTCCTAGATACTTGGTCACATATAATGAAACAATGCCAAGGTTTTCCAATTTTTTGATTTTTTTTGAATTTTTTATGCCCGTTTCAAAATGCGGTCAAAACGGCAGGCTTGACTGTTCCTAACTAGTGGTTGAATCTTGGAAAACTTTTGATGTTTCTCTGATTAAATAGATACTTATGTACCTAGAAATGATTTTTGGAAAAAATAAAGAGCAAACTATGAGGCAGCTGCAGTTGAAATTTGACCCGCTTTCAGCTGAACCGGCGGAAATTTGTCTTTTTCACGAGAGGTGGATAAAAGCTTTTGACACCCAACCATTTGGTCAATTGTATATTAAATATGGACTAGTATTTTATAAAATTGATTTGGTCCAATTTTGCAACAAATATTTGGTAGGTTCTTCACAAAAAAATCATTTTTGCCACTCGAAAAATGATTAAAAATAGCTAGAAAGATCAGAAATGCATACAAGTGGTCTAACTCTAGTGAAAATATGTGTGGTGCTCTTTTGCAATTTTTTTATAGCTACTTCACAAAATCCCTCTGTTTTCAGTACTTGAAAACTATTTTAAGTCACTGATTTTCTGAACCAATCAAAACTCTTCTCACGGATTGATGACATGGTGTCCATCCATCCATCCATCCATCTCTCCATCCCACATCCATCCATCTTTCTATAGAAAAAAAGAAAAAAAAAGAAAAGATACCCCCCACCCGCAGCCCAAACCCTAGCTCAGATCCATCCCCCCGTCACACCCTTCTCCCTCCCATCTCCTCGCTGCCGCCGCCCCCCTCCCGATCCACTCCTCTCCCTGCCTCTCCCTCCCACAGCTCGCCGCCGATGGCCTCTCCTCTCACATTCGCTTCCGTCCCACAACACGCGAAACGCCTCCTCCTTGATCCAACGCGCC
>NC_041392.1:102911030-102925478 GCF_002162155.2 Triticum dicoccoides
GACCCTCATCATAGACGAGATCGCCGCGTCTCTTCCTCCCCTCTCCCGTGTCCCACCCTGCACCCTCGGCCGCCGCCTCACCCTCCACAGCGCCGCCATAGGCGGCTACCTGACGGCCATGGATGCACCGGCATCGCTAGGCCATCGCGGGCGCCGTGTTGAGCAGCGCAACTACGAGAAACGGGAGGAGGAGGACGTCACATGGCAGCCCGTCAGGCTCGTGCCCAGGGACTACATCCTGCTCCGCCACGCCAGCGGCCGCTTCCTCCGCGCCAACAGGAAGTGCCTCCCCTGAACAACGGCGCCAGCGTCGACGACTTCGACACCGTCAGCACGATGACTCACTGGGTCATGGAGCGCATCCCGTCCAGGGAGGGCATGCCTGAGGTGAACCCGCTTCTTGATTCTTCCCGAATTTGCGCGAATTTGATTGTGATGGGTTCGTTTTGTTCTCTTGGTGCTTGACCAGACAGCGTGTCCCAGGCCAGCACTGGATCGCCGGGAGGAGGAGCTTGCTGCAGACCAAGATGGGTACGTTGTCTCCTCTCTTATTCTTGCTTAGTTTAATCCCCTGACAGTTTCGGGGTAGGTGCAAAGGGTGAAGGGATTTGGTCTGATCTTATATACCACTCCTGTAGTCCTGTGTTACCTGAATTTGAGATAGGTATGTGACAGATTGCCTAAGTGGATTTTGTACTTGTTAATGTGTAAAGGATTTTGCATGCGTATGTCTATTCTACAATCAGGCGCATTTGATGGTGCGCATACTGAACATACCTGTTTCCAATTCCATACATCGTATGCATGTTAACTGAATATAAGATCCCATTTATGGAGTTTCTGAACTGGTGAGAAACAAAGTTAAGCGGTAAACTACTAATGGAATTTACACACTATCCTTCAGTAGTAAAATCTGATGAACTCTAAAATTCAAATTTCCATACATCAGTAGGAACTAACGGGCGGCACGCGGACTCTTTACATCGTCGTCGTCCTAGGTGACAGGCCTACTCATCTCTATGTCCCCAGCTTCCTACTGGTCGATGCATCTTCGGTTTTGTTTTAATGGAGTGCTATTCAGCTTGTGTAATGAAACTATTAATTAATCCCAAAAACAGTTTACTAAAACTTCTGCTACTCTGGTTCAGTTAAAACTTGGGAGTTTGTCTGAACTGTTGTGTTTGATATAAGTAGAAGTAGTTGAATGCTATACAATGGTCTGAAGCTAATTAGTTGATTTGAAAATTATTGGTTTTGAACAGTCCATGATTTGGTTGAATCCAGTTCTTCAATTTAATCTATATATGCCGTACGAAACTTCAGAACTTGAAAACCCAAATCTGGTTTAGTCATCGTAGTTTACCTTTAGTCTCTGGAATGAATAATAATTCTTTAGGTGTAATGTGTCTGGTGTTACTACATACATTGTTGAACTAGTTGTAGGAGGATAATGAATAATATTTCTTCATTAACTATGCCAACATGCATCTTGTTGTACTAGTAATAGTAGGATAATGCAGCTTGTTGTACTAATGTTGTTGCTATGCCTTTCACATTCATTCATTCATTCTCTGATTGTTCTAGGAGTCGGTCATCATTCATTTGATGCAGTGCACCATGGACGCGATGGCCGCTTCATCCGCCGCCCCAGCGCCATGGAGTGGCTAGAGCTGGCTGTGGACGACGACGCCCAGCGACAAGGGATGGCCTGGCCTGCCACCCCGAAGCCCTAACAAGGCGGCTGAGGAATCAGGAGGGTTACTCATACCGTCGCCCCTCATGTGGACGCGCCGGACCTCAAGGCCAGGCCAGGCCTATTGCTGCTGTTGGGTAGAGTCCGGCCACGCTACTGCTAGGTATGATTCCCACCTCCTCTGAACCCCCTTGTACTGCAGGCCTTCATGTGCATGTGTGGAGTCCTATATTTATGTTGAGGAACGCGGGTTGCTCTTACCAGGGAAAACACACGCGCCTTCATGTCTTATTTGCGATATATAAATCATCTGGAACAAATCATTTTCGTGAATTTGGTCGAGTTCCTCATATACTGTATATGTTGACAGCATATGTCCTCACAAAAGAGAAAGGAAAAAACAATATTGCATATGTCTCTGCATTTCAGTTCCATACTTTTGAGCTCAGCAAGCTAAACTTGTTTCAAACATTTAGATGGCTCACATCAGATAACCAGTAACTTGAGCATTACATGCATAGGCTGCTGGAGGAATGTCTTCAGCTAACCACAGAGAACTGGTGCTGTGCACAGCTTCCTTTGTAGAAAAGATCAGTAGTTGTGTAGACTTGTGCAAAGCCTAAATTTTTGTACTAAGGTGGCCAGCATGGTGTCGCGACATGATCACTGACGGAATTAATTATGATTTTGTTGTTTTGCTTTATGATTTACTCAATCACTATTGTTTCGTGGTCAAATTCAGCCCTGGATGCAAATGGACGTCATGATTCTATTATGCTCCAAGGTTGGTGGTCGAATTGAGGTGCCTCTAGAGTCTAGACTGTAGTGTATTAGGTTGGCAGGAGTAGTAAAACTTAGTGTTGTATTGAGGATTGAGGGTGGCCGGGCTTATAAGTTAATCATCAGCGTGAATGCTTTGTTTGTCTGATCCTCACAAGTTAATGCTTCGCTCATCCGGGTGTGTGATAATGCCATGTGTCTTGTGCAATCAGATTACATTTCTGTTTGTTATGGTAATATAAAAAATATTCATGCTGTCAAATTTTTCACAGTGCGTGCCTTTCATTTCTTTAGTGTGATTGTTTCCCTTGTATTCAATATCTTAGCAAGTGCTTTCTTTGATGCTTAACCTTATTACTATCATCCATAAGTATAGCCATGATTTTGGTATATGAGCACTAGTGTTTCTTGCTTACAGCAAGCTATGTATTGTACATGTGTCCATTTTACCTCTGTAAATAGTTTGTTTCATACCTAGCAACATGTTTCCTCATAATGAATTATTCGTGCCATGTGAATCATTGCTGCTATCCTGCTACTAATGGATACAAGGATGAAATGCACAGTTTCCTGTCAAGTAGTGTTTGCTTGGTGACAGGATGTTGTTTTTTCCTTCCAAGTATAATGCTCCATTCATGTTTATGCCTCTTCCAGAAAATGTGCTGCACCTACAGTAATCAATCTAACTTATCCATTTTATTGTATAGGCCTTCGAGTACAAGAGGATGCTGCTTGACTAACACGACCAACAAGTTCCGCCAGCGCGAGGCAAGCGACCAAGGTGGCTGCTGTTGTGACCGAAGATCAGAAGAAGCCTGGAGATGTGCACAATAGTTTTGGTGCCTCTGTATTTGTTTCTGATTGTATGTATACTTGATGGATCGTGCAGATGTGCTGTTCTGAGTTTCATAGAGTGATTTTTGGATTTGATCATTTAATTATGAGAATTATTGATTGCTTGTTGTTGAAATGTGTAAAATTGAAATCTATGAATGAAAAATCCTGAATGTTCGTCTATTGGATCGAATAATATCTGGGCTCTAAAAAGGCTATGGCCCAAACAATAGTGGACTGGAATATTGTGGATTTATGAAAAACAAAAACAAAAGGCTGAATGAAACGGAATGCAAAATGGCCTAAGCCTAGAAAATAAAAAGGCCGAATTGTAGGGCTTGGCCCATGAACCTGACCAAAAATTGACAGAAAAAAACACAAATATGTTGAATTATTGGGCTCGGCCCATGTAAAACACCTAATCGGACCGGGATGAATCTTGTGCTGCATCAGATTGCCACGTCGGATGCATACGTGGCCTGGGGAGGCTGCTAGTGACCAAAACGAAACAATAGGCATATTTTAGTCGTAAACGTCCACGACCTTCTCACAGAGAAGGTCGTTAATTTCAGTTTACGACCGCCAGCTTTTGACCTTCTGTTTTTGGTCAAAAAAGGTCGCAAATGAAAAACAATGACCTTTCAGTGACCAATAGTGAAGGTCACAAGTTGACATATTTCTTGTAGTGCAAGGACTCACATTTGTTTATGGCATCCCGGAGCTCTTGCTGGACTTCCTCCACCAGTGATTCATGCTTTTGGTGGGTGCCTTGTTCCCCCTCCGCCTCCTTCTTGGCCTCAGCCAGCGCGTTTTTGAGGGTCTCGACCTCAGACGCGTCACCTGTGAGCATAATTGCAAAACTTAGCAAGATAGCACAACAACAAGCCATATCATGTCAAATGTGAATCGCATACCTTGCTTCTCCGCCAATAGTTCGTTGGTGCAGATGAGATCTTCATCGGCCCGCTCCAGCCGCCACTTCAGTTCAGAAACCTCATCGGCATGGGCGGTTGCCGCCAACTTTGACGCCTATTTGTTCAAATACACGTGTATGTTAATCTCCTGAGAAAACTATTTAATCCTCTGTTTGGCTTTTCTTAAACGAACGCCGAATAGAGTATCAGGGGCTATTGACTATACACAGGCATTCTTTTTATAGTTAAAAAATATTACAGCACGTACCTCAAAGCATGTCAGAAGGCTAGTGTAGGCCTCGTTCAATCTGCTTTTAGCGGACCGAACCTTTTCAACCACCGTACCCATAAGGGTACGATGTTCCTCAATAATGGAGGCGCTCTGAAGTGCTTCCATCAGAGTGTCCGGCGCCTCCGGATTGACAGAGGTCGCCGGTGGAATCGGCGCACCTCCTACTTTCTAAGGAGGCCGCTCGCCTGATTCGAGAGTCGTATCGGTCTCCGGAATGATATTCGGTTGGGAGCTGAATTGGGCATGGCCCCCGTCGCTGGCCTCCATGGGGGTCAGTTCCCCCATGTTTTCGGCAGCAGAGGTATTACCCTATGCGCCACCTTGACGGCTTCCCGCACCTCTCCATGGCCAGGAAAGGTCCCTCGGGGAAAAACTTCGGTGTTGTCCGTAGCAGTAGGTGGGGACGCTGGCGGAGGTGACTCGCTCTCCATCATGTGTGAGCCCAGCAAATTCCCAGAAGATGATAATTGTCGGGGGAGATCGCGGGCCAAACTACAATACGTGATTCTGTGTGTTAGGATCACAAGGCATAAAGCCGGATACATGCATTATCCTTAAATACTTATGATTCGGCCGAAGGCTTCGGCCTGGGGTTCCATTCGGGGACAGCTTCGGCGTCCGATTCCGAATCGTCTGAAAGGGGGAGTTTCCCCTTCTTGGACGCCTCTGCCTCTAGATCTGTGGAAGCCCCCCTTTTCTTCTTTCCCCCTTACGGGGAGAATTGTTCTCCTCTACTTCCTCCTCATCTTCATCGTGGGAGGAGACAACTCTGGTATCTTTGGACGATATGTCCGAAGTACCTTTGTGGCGAAGGCCACTTTGGACCTCCTTGCTCTTCTTCTTGGCCTTATTTTCTCGCACCTGGTACGGTGCCGGAACCAGCATCTTCGTCAGAAGAGGAATAGCTGGGTCTTCGGGCACGGGAGCCGGACACTTGATCCGCTCTGCCTTCTTCGTCCAGCCTTGGGGGACAAGAGGAAGGTTTAAACTTACTCCTTGAATCTGCAAATCAAGGATATGATTAGGAATCCGAAAAACTTACTGGAGTGGCTGGGTGAGCGCAGTCATGGCCGAGGTCTTCGGTCATTGGCGGCCACGACTTTTGGGCCTTGAACAGCAGTTTCCATATATCTTCGTGCTTTGTGCCGAAGAACCGCTGCAAGGTCCGGGGACTTGCTGGATTAAGCTCCCACATATGGGGAGTCTGGCGTTGGCAGGGAGAATCTGGCTGATAGTGTCCTGGACTAGGGGGTACTCAACACGTCATCTCCCGATCTGATAGATTGGGCCGAGGACCCCCGTGGCCGTATACTCATGGGCCAGTTCGGACAACTGCCGCCTACAAGGAAGATTCCACAAGACTTGGCGATCAAGACAAGGACTTCTCCCCACCGGCGTATTCGGCTAGGACTCTTGTTAACCTAGGCCTCTGGTGCATTATATAAACCAGGGCCAGGCTAGTCGATAGGACATACAAAACAACAATCATACCATAGGCTAGTTTTTAGGGTTTAGCCTCTCTGATCTCATGGTAGATCTACTCTTGTACTGCCCATATCATCAATATTAATCAAGCAGGACGTAGGGTTTTACCTCCATCAAGAGGGCCCGAACCTGGGTAAAACTTCGCGTCCCTTGCCTCCTGTTACCATGCGGCCTAGACGCACAGTTCGGGACCCCCTACCCGAGATCCGCCGGTTTTGACACCGACATTGGTGCTTTCATTGAGAGTTCCGCTATGTGATCGACAAAAGGATCGATGGCTCGCCTGCAGATCAACTGCGACTTTAGCGTCTTCGTCACCAGTTCGACTGGTGACCTTGGTTCGACCAAGAATTGTGCCCCGTGTTCGGATCACCAAGTTCGGACGAGGGCATTCATCAAACATCAACTCCGATTTCTATCAAGATCACGGAGGAATCATTTATGGAGCTCAGGGGCTCAACGTCAACATTGCCCTCAAGCGACCGTGCTGTTTTTTTAGACACCAAGCTCGTATCTGCCGCCACCACCTCCTCGATTATCGCTTTGACGATCGCTTTGGTGGAATTGTGCGGAATTGAGTCTATAACAACCCTGGAAAATTTCGTCGAGTTCCGATGGAGGAATCTCTGGCAATCCACGATATACCGGAGCCCTGTCAAATCTGGATGGGAATTTGGATGAGTTTAGGGCGTGGTATCCAGCTTCTAGCTCGGACGTCCTTTGGAAGATCCAACCGTTGATCGGCTGCGGAATTCCTATATCTACTACCTCTCAAAATTTCAGCTCGATCCGACCGTCCAAACTCCGGAAACCTTCCGATTAGTGCATCACTTTTCGGATCTGTTTTCTGCGCGAAAACGAATCCGACCCGAGTTCATCTTTTTTATGAACGGGATTTCGGACATCCCTTTTGAAGAAGTTTTGTATGGGGTATTGTGTTTTGTTCCCGAACACATCCCACTAACTTTAAGATCTTTTGAACATGATCTTCAACATCATGCTGGTGTCAAACCAGTCCGGCAATATTACTCCACGGCTGCCGACCTGCGCTAGACACGTCGTCACCTTCTTTGGATCATCATCTCAGCAAGCCGAACAAAAGTCCGGCATCGCGAAGGATAAATCATCATCAACATCGCCGCCCCACGGATTACACGGAGCGGGCATACCGGCATCGCCGCACGGTCGCTTCATCAAGCCGGCATCGACCACGTCACGACCTGCATCGACAGGGCCGCACTATTGCTTCTTCAAGCTGGTGTCCATCACGCCGACCTACTTCGACTCATCGGCTGACGTCGAGGCTTCGACATCTCGGCTGGACCGGGGGCTTCGCCATCTCTTCATCAACCTACTCCGGACACTTTGGCGTCACTAGCTGACCAGCTCCGTCACGTTAGCTGGGCCGAGGGCTTTGCCTCGGTGAGTCAACTTTTACCAGCATTGCCATGCCGTCGTTTTATCGCCCATCAGGCAATGGGTGTGCGGAGCGAGTCCCAATTTTGGTAATCACCTTCCTTCGGATTGCTACAACAAATAAACCAGGTGTTATTAATCCCACTATTTTTTGCTTGTTTGGGTTCATTTTTTCCAACGAATTATTACTCTGGTTTGTCCATGATATGTACACAGGTCTATCAAATGGTGACTGCATTAACGATGGTCGCGTGGTAGTTCGATCAGTTTCCGTACATAGTCCGGCGAATGCCGCATCCGGAGCTCCGACTGACCTGTGAATTCAGGCTTTGCCACGCCTTTACTACATCACGCCGATGCCCTGCATCGACATTGACTTCGGTGCCAGGCCATATTTCTTCTATTCCTCACTTTATAAATTATTTATTATGCAACATTTTTTTTATTATCATTATTACTATTATCTCCGGTTTGCACTATTTTTTGTGCACAGGACAATGATCCGGGGACTTCGGCGTCACTCTGCCGGTCTACATTGACAGTGCTATGTCACCACTTTGGCGTGTCGAGCTCTCCGCTCTGCCACCTCGGGACCAGCTTGGGGGATGGAACCTTGCCCCGCATCAAGCTCGGACCGCGTCATCAATACCGAACACATTAACCAGCTAAGTCGCTTTCATGCTCAAAGCTTTAATTTCTAACTTGTGTTCGGTTCGACCAAGCATTATACTTTTTTGGAAAAAAGTTTCTTGTAAAAAATTTCCTTGTCCAAACTTTGTTTGTGACGCATAAATTCAAATACCCAATTCATTTGGGGGCTTCCTTCATGAAGCTTTTCCACTTGCATATGATTATACTTGTACAGCTTCGTTCCTTGTTCGTGTATTACGCCACAATATGCACCATATTGACTTAAGCGATTTGCAAGTTGGGTTGCCTCGCTCCTGTGTTTACCCCTACGTTCCCGATTGCTCGGCTAGGGAGTAAAGGGAGCACCTCTGCGATTGTCACGATCGGGTCGCCCGAGCCGGACCTTAGACTGGGTGAAGCCGAAAGCTAGCGCTCTTATAGTTTTCAATGATGGTCGACAGACAACGGAACTCATGAGTACAAAAAATCTATTGCACAAGTCTCATAATAACAATGAGCACCGAAGAAAGGTATTGGTGGGGGTACTATTTTCTTCGAAGATGCTTCTTACACTTCACGGTAATATAGCATAAGTTCCCTGAGCGCGCTTTGTCTATTACAGCCTTATGGCCTGATTGCCCGGTTATTGGAAACACTGTCGATATTCTCGACCGATGGAGTACATAACACTTTTCGGTCCTTGACCGAAGAGGGAGAAGCTGACGGTTGGTTAAGACGCATTTAAAGTTCGGTTGAACATAGATATGATATAAGTACTTCGGTACATGCAATCATTCTTCTACCCAAGTCACTTGGGGGCTCTTAAGTTTATTTGAGCCGTTTTATAATAAGTGTTCTTCTTCTTAGTCGTTGCAAAGTTTTATTATTATTATTTATCACTCCTTTTTTCGACACGAGTGTGCGGTCACTAGCCGGGGAGCCTAATTTCTCTCTCAAAGCCGCTAGAGTTTAGTTTGCTAAACTGGCCTGATGAGAAGTACTCCGCCCTCAGGATAGGAGGTTGAAGCCGTAGGCTGACCCGCTCGAAGTCTTGAGATAGGATGTATCATGTTAAAGCACGACAGAAGCACTTCTTTTTTCTAAGACCAACTTTCGGATTGGCACCGAACAGTTGACATTGTTCGGACGTCATGTTTTTACTAACGTTTCCTGGTTTTCCAAGCTTTTTGGCACTTCTAAACAATTTGTGCTTTTCCAGCATTAGTCTCGCAGTGCAACGCCGGACACCTTTAGGGATTCGGCAAAAACATTCTCAGATATTGCTATATATGCATCGGTTTCGAATTGTGTCTTCGGTCAATAGTTGGGTTGCCCGGCTCTTGCACTTGCTTCCTACGTTCCGTTTTGTTTGGCTAGGCGTGCAAAGGGAGAACCACTGCAATTGTGCTTCCAGCTCACATGGTTAAGCACCTTAGTGGAGAAAGCCGAAAACTGACTTTCACAATAAGCGTAAACTGGTCAGCGATCCGATGACTATGTTAAATGATGGGCCATTCATAACATTGGCCGAAGTGTTTATGGCTTGACACCGACTGTCGCCGAACACTACCGGGGGCTATTAACTGGCCTCCCAAACTAAATCCTCAATATTTTTCTCTTACATTTGAGCTGAGGTTTAATGATCATGCTTAGCATGACAACCCAAAGAAAGGAACCGATAGCGGGACTATTTTCACTGGAAGACATTTCTTCTGTTAAACAGTAATATAACTCTCTGCGTACCTTTGTTTATAAAACCGTATGGCCAAATTGCCTTGTTTGTTGTAAATCTTTGCCCTCATAAAGGCTTTATAAAGTAGGACAAACACTCCTCGGCTACTAGCCGAGGAGGTGGAAGCCGATGGTCGGTCAACAAAGTTTTGTACAATGCGGATCTGAGCATTAATGACGTAAAGTACTTGGATACGTAGAGTCATTACACATAATTTGTGATTTTACTATGGATATTGATCCTTAATTCGGCCACCCGTGCCCGCATTAAGGCTCGGGGCTACTGGGCTTCGGGCTTATTATTTACAAATATGAAAGGGGCACATTGATCCCCTGATCTGGTGTTACCACCCGACCAGTGTCTTGGGGGCTACTGCATTGCTTGTCCAATGCAGAAAATTTTATGTGCAATATAGTTTCTGGGGAGATTTTGATCCTCAGGTTGGTCGGCCGCACCCAACCTGAGTCTCGAGGACTGAGCATGTCGCTTTTAGTGTCCCGAAGTATTCTGGCGAGCTTGGACTTGATCCTCAGGCTGATTTTGCAAATCAACCTGAGTCTCAGCGGCTACTGGGATCAGCGGTCTTACGTCATCCTTCAGGTGCATCTCGGGTTTTAGACCGATACACACCTTGAGGGCTACTGGCTATATATCTCGGCAGAGAATAAATTGCACCAATAAAAAATATTCACAAAAATCGGCCCACATTCGGGGTGGTGCACCACCTCGGAAGTAGCCCGGCATAAAGCTCAGGCGCTAGTGGCTGGCTCCATAGAGGGCATTTCCGGCATTAAGCTCGGCTAAACTCCTTCAAACTTCTTTGAACCAAGGTCATTTACGACACCTGGGTATAGTCCGGCGTTGGAGCTCGGATATACAGTCCGGCATTGGAGCTCGGATACATAGTTCGGCGTTGGAGCTCGGATACATTCCGGCGTTAGAGCTGGGAAGCAGTCCGGCGTTGGTGCTCGGTTGCAAAAGATACCTCGAATACTGTCCGGCATTGGAGCTCGGACGCAAGAGGACGCTGCCGCCCGAGAACAACTTCAAACCCGAGGTGTGGCATAAAAATAACAAGGCATTGATAAAGGATGGAAACTTAAAGGGGCTCCTCGGATACCTGATGTGTAAACCCGTCAAATGCATTTCGGCGATCCTCAAGATCGAAGATAAAGAAGATTTGTTGAACCAGTTTTCAAGACCGACGACCGAAGATGAATAACAGTTTGGAAGAATCGAGGAGCGTCCCTAACTTGAAGACCGGTTCAGGGGGCTACTGACGGTGTCCTGGACTAGGGGGTACTCAACACGTCATCTCCCGATCTGATAGATTGGGTCAAGGACCCCCGTGGCCGTATACTCATGGGCCAGTTCGGACAACTGCCGCATACAAGGAAGATTCCACAAGACTTGGCGATCAAGACAAGGACTTCTCCCCACCGGCGTATTCGGCTAGGACTCTTGTTAACCTAGGCCTCTGGTGCATTATATAAACCAGGGCCAGGCTAGTCGATAGGACATACAGAACAACAATCATACCATAGGCTAGCTTCTAGGGTTTAGCCTCTCTGATCTCGTGGTAGATCTACTCTTGTACTACCCATATCATCAATATTAATCAAGCAGGACATAGGGTCTTACCTCCATCAAGAGGGCCTGAACCTGGGTAAAACTTCGTGTCCCTTGCCTCCTGTTACCATCCGGCCTAGACGCACAACTCGGGACCCCCTACCCGAGATCCGCCGGTTTTGACACCGACACCGGCGAAATAGCATCACCTGGATCATGTTGGCAAGGCTGGTGTTCTTGTCCACCATGCTCTTGATGCACTTTTGCAGCGTCATCACCTCGTGGGATGACGCCCAATCTAGGCCCTTCTTGAGCCATGATGTGAGCCGCATTGGTGGACCATTTTGAACTCAGGAGTGGCGGCCCATGTGGCGTCGCGAGGTTCCGTAACATAGAACCACTCCTGTTGCCACCCCTTCACGGTCTCTATGAAGGTCCCCTTGGGCCAGGTGACGTTAGGGAGCTTGCTCACCATGGCGCCGCTGCACTCCGCGTGTTGACCCTCGACCACCTTAGGCTTCACATTGAATACCTTGAGCCATAGGCCGAAGTGGGGGATGCGGAGGAACGCCTCACAAACAACGATGAACGATGACATGTTGAGGAACGAATTTGGGGCTAGATCATGGAAATCTAGCCCGTAATAGTACATGAGTCCACGGACGAAAGGGTGGAGAGGAAACCCTAGCCCGCGAAGGAAGTCGGGAATGAATACTGCCCTCTCATTGGGCTCTGGTGTGGGAATGACCTGCTTTTTGGCAGGGAGCCGATGGGCGATTTCCTTGGCTAAATACCCCACCTCCCGGAGTTCTTTGATGTGCTCCTCCATGATGGAGGAGGCCATCCACTTGCCCTGTGCTCCAGTCTGGACATGGTTGAAGCGTTTGCTGGGGACGGAAAGGGTTGAAGCTTGGGCGCTGGAGCTCGAGAGCAGATGGGCTGAGGAGGAAGAAGGTGTGGGGTAAAAAGGTGGATCCTTGTATCCTTATAAAGGCAGTGAATATCAAGCGTCCCCTCCCCACGAGCCTTAAAACTTGCCTACTCCCCAGGAGTCGTGCGAGTGGCACGGTTGGATTATCCAAATCCATATTGATGAGAATCCCGCAATAAGGGGACACGATTTCTGCTTTGACAAGACGTGTCAATGAATACCGTGTCTCGAAACACGAAACGGGAGGCTGGAAAACGGTTCAAAATAATAATAAAGTTGGAGCACAATACCTCGCCAAAAAAGTTGTCAGAAGACATAACCTATATTTGTTTAAAGTGTTTTGCCCTCGTGGACCAGGGTTGTAACTATTGTACAGGGCCGGATATAGTTCTTTTGATCAACTTCTTTGGAGTATTCGGAGGAGTGATACGTATCCAACGTATCTATAATTTTTTATTGTTCCGTGCTATTATATATTCTGTTTCGGCTGTTTAATGGGCTTATTTATACACTTTTATATTATTTTTGGGACTAACCTATTAACTGGAGGCCCAGCCCAAATTGTTGTTTCTTTGCCTATTTCAGTGTTTCACAAAAAAAGAATATCAAACGGAGTCCCAGCGGAATGAAACCTTCGGGAGCGTGATTTTTGGAACAAATGTTATCTAGAGGACTTGGAGGGGACGTCAAGCAATCAATGAGGAGGGCACAAGGCAGGGGGGTGCGCCTACCCCCCTGGGCGTGCCCTCCACCCTCGTGGGCCCCTCGTGGCTCCACCGACCTACTTCTTACTCCTATATATACCTACGTACCCTGAAAACATCAGAGAGCACCACGAAAACCTAATTCCACCACCACAAGCTTCTGTACCTGTGAGATCCCATCTTGGGGCCTTTTCCGACGCTCCGCCGGAGGGGGCATTGATCATGGAGGGCTTCTACATCAACACCATAGCCTCTCCGATGATCTGTGAGTAGTTTACCTCAGACCTTCGGGTCCATAGTTATTAGCTAGATGGCTTCTTTTCTCTCTTTGGATCTTAATACAAAGTTCTCCTCGATTCTCTTGGAGATGTATCCGATGTAATCTTTTTTGCGGTGTGTTTGTCGAGATCCGATGAATTGTGGGTTCATGATCAAGATTATCTATGAACAATATTTGAATCTTCTCTGGATTCTTTTATGTATGATTGGTTATTTTTGCAGGTCACTTAGAATTATAAGTTTGGTTTGGCCCACTAGATTGATCTTTCTTGCAATGGGAGAAGTGCTTAGCTTTGGGTTCAATCTTGCGTTGCTCAATCCCAGTGACAGTAGGGGAAACGACACGTATTGTATTGTTGCCATCAAGGATAAAAAGATGGGGTTTATATCATAGTGCATGAGTTTATCCCTCTACATCATGTCATCTTGCTTAAGGCGTTACTTTGTTCTTATGAAGTTAATACTCTAGATGCATGCTGGATAGCGGTCGATGTGTGGAGTAATAGTAGTAGATGCAGGCAGGAGTCGGTCTACTTGTCACGGATGTGATGCCTATATACATGATCATACCTAGATATTCTCATAACTATGCTCAATTCTATCAATTGCTCGATAGTAATTTGTTCACCCACCACTACTAGGGAAAACCTTATACATAGAATCTTAGCAGCAGCGCGGCACAAAAAGAGGCGCTGCTGCTAATTAGTAGCAGCGCGGTTAGGGAAAGCACGCTACTAATGTAAATTTATCTGTAGCACATGATGTTTAAACCACGCTGCTACAAAAATCCACCGACAGTACACAACGACCTAACTTTACCAGCAGCGCGGCGTCAAGAAGCGCGCTACTGCTAATGCCATAGTAGTAGAGCGCTTCATAGTCATGCCGCTGCTGCTAATTTTGAAATTGTCCACACGGTTGGCCCGTTTAGCAGTAGCGCGTGATAGGAAAGCACGCTGCTGCAACGTTCATACCAGTAGCGCGTTTTTGCTCCCGCGCTGCTGCTAAGACGCACCACCCACCACCTTTTTCCACCTCCCCCTCCCCATCTCCTCTTCTCCCTTTCCCCTACCTCCCACATCCTCCCTCTCTCACTCTCCTTCTTCCTCAATACTTCTCCCCCCATTACTCTCCCTCTTCTACCTACCTTTCTCTCTCTTCATTACTCCTAGCTAACTACACCACCTCC
>NC_041392.1:102925831-102969149 GCF_002162155.2 Triticum dicoccoides
GAAGTTGTCTCCTCCCAAATTAGCTAGCTAGGTAGATGTATCATTTAGTTGAGTGACCTATTTGCCCCCTAACTAAATCTTTCTTTGTCAAGAAGAGCTTTGTGCACTTTTAATCTCCCTACATCATCATCCACACCGTGTGCTCGATCTCGTAGCTAGAGGTGATTAAAATTTCATGCTTTTGCAAAATGGAAATATGTGTATGTGTGTGTGTGATATGATAATTGGGAAATATGATGGAAATTGTGTGTGTGGCATGAGTTGACGCCAAATTGTGCTTTTGATTTGCCTCTGTTTTGCCGAAATGTCGATTTATTTCCGTTTCGGTGAATTCCGGGCAAACTCTAGATCTATATATGTCCTATTTTTAGGGAAGGTCATGCCGAATTTTTGTATGACTTTGATGCATGCACGCATTTTTATAATCAATTTGTTTATTACTACCGTGCAGGTGTTCATGATGGTTAGTGGAATGATGGTGGACAGGTGGTTGCGGTCGGCGGTGCAGGACATGAAAGAAAATAACCTGACAGAGGTTTTATGTCCGTGTCGAAGATGCAAAGGAATAGTTTGGCTCGACCCCTATGACGAAGGTCGTGTAGAAGTGCACCTGCTCATGACTGGTTTCATGGATGGCTATACTCGGTGGATAATTGAAGATGAGGATGATGATCTTGAGGACGCCGACGGGGCAGCCAATGACGACACTGGGCAAGAAGAAGAGATGATCAATAATGGCGGCGGGGAAGAGGCCGGACATGGCGGCAGAGAAGGGCCGGACATGGCGGAGGAGAAGGGGCTGGACATGTCGGCGGAGAGGACATGGACTACACGCAGCAGAGTTCGTCAATACTAAGTTCAATCGTGCGAGACCCTCATGTTCAAGCACTGCTTCGCAAGGAGACGAGTACTGAGAGAGCTACTTCTAGAGAGGAGGCTAAGCTGGAGCAACTGGTGGTAGACTCGAACACTCCATTGTATGATGGTTGTCCTGAGGTGACCCGCTTGAGTTTCACACTCCAACTCCTGAAGACGAAGGCTAAAAACAAATGGACCAACACTAGCCTCAATGAGCATCTCAAGTACCTAAAGGATGTTCTTCCTCGGGGAATCTATGTCCTAGTAGTCTTCATGAGGCCAAGAAGATCGTGTGCCCTCTTGATCTGCCGCATGTTAGATACCATGCATGCATCAACGATTGCATAATTTATCGGAAGGAGCACGCGGAAAAAACAAGCTGTCCGGTGTGCAATGCTTCTAGATACAAGAAGGCCGGGAAGAAATGTCCCCAGAAAGTTGTATGGTACTTACCGATCACTCCTCGTATCCGGCGATATTTCGTAGATCCCAAGGAAGCAAAGCTAATGTGCTGGCACGCGGAGAGGAAGAGGCCCGACGATGGAGATGATCCGAAGCTGAGACACGTCAAGGATGGAAGCCAGTGGAGAGCGTTGAACAGCTTCTATCGGTATTTTGAATGTGATGCAAGGAACATCATGCTCGGCGTGTGTACCGATGGCATGAATCTGTTTGGCAACCAGAGCACCAACCATAGCACATGGCCCGTGTTTGTATGGATGTACAACCTCCCCCTGGTTGTGCATGAAGTCAAAGTACATTCACATGAGAATGCTTATTCAAGGGCCGAAACAACCAGGAAATAATATTAATTTGTATCTGGGGCTACTTCAAGAGGAGTTAGACACTTTATGGAAAATACCGGCCAAGACATGGGACGCCAGCAAAGGCAAGTATTTCTACATGAGAGCCGCGCTGATCACGACTGTGCACGATTATCTCGGTTACGGATATGTCATAGGCCAGGTGTGCCATGGATATTGCGGATGCACACGGTGCATGGATGATACGACGTCTCAGCAGCTAACGTCAAGGAAAGATGGCAGGTCTGGGAAAATCGTGTACATGGGGCATCGAAGATGGCTCGAACAGGACGACCCGTGGAGAAACCGTGGAGATCTATTCAATGTCACGCTGAGCATCGAGGACCCTCACGTAAGCGGAGCGGTGCCGAAATTGATGAGCTGTTGAAAAACTAGAAGGAGTGCCCCGCGCTGGGAAAGACGATGAAAAAGGCGCCGGAGCCGCTGCTGAAGGTATGGAAGACGAGGTGTCACAGCCCCAGTTCAGCCCTTGCTTAACTTTGCTTGCATCCATGCATCATGTTAAATTTCATGAAACTTGAAATGGGGATGATCAAACCCCTAGCACCAAAGCAATGCAAATAGGCCCAACTTTAAATATTTTCAATGAACCCAATATGCCCTTAAAAATGTTCATCATTTTTGGTTCTGGCTAAAACCTTTGCCAAAATGGGTTCATAAATTTTGTTGCCATTTTGGATTTTTGAATTAAGACATAACTATTTGCATTTGGGCATTTAAAATACTATAAATACTTTTAAATGCCCAAATACTTTTGAAAGTAATTTTAGGCTGTTGGGAGTAATTCCAAAGGTGCCTATGATTATTTTTAGAATTTTCTAAAATGGATTAGTATTTCTACTAATTCAAAATAAACAATAGAGAATTAAATAAATGAAAACAAAAGAGAGAGAGAGAGAGATAGTACCTGGGCTTACCTGGCGGCCCAAGTGGCCGGCCCAGCCCACCACCGCAGCCTCCCTGTCATCTTCCTCCCCGGTCAGTAGGCAAAGCGTGTGCTCGCCCCGCGCGCACACGCGCCCGAGCCACCTCCTGCCTGGCTGCCTGCGTCCCCGACGCCCTGGACACCTCCATGCGTCGCCACGCACCCTCTCTCGACCCTCTGCACCTCCTCCCTCCACGCAGCTCTCTCCCCTCCCCTCTCTCTCACCCACCGAGCGGAGCTCGTCACCACCACCGCCGTTTTCGTAGCCACCGCTGTCCTCGCGCCCCATCTCCCTCTCTAGAAGCTCCGCCATGACCTTCTCGTCATCTTCGCCAAGCCAAACGACGCCAGAGTGCCCTGCAGCGCCGCCATTGTTGTTGTCTTCTCCCTCTGCCCCGAGCGCCGCCCCGTCCGATTCGTCGCCGTCCGGGCTTCCCCGACCTCACCAACGACGCCATCGAGTTCACTGTGAGCTCCTGCTCCTCCCCCCTTGCTCACTCCTCCTTACCCATTCGCTAGTCACCGTCACCGCGAACCCGAGCTCCGGCTGCTGCCATGGCCGGTGAGCTTCGTGCTCCCGAGCTCCTCCAGTTGTGCTCGTTGCCTCCGCGTGCTCCTGGCGATCCCAGAAACCCATAAAGACCATCGGTCGCGCCCGCCGTGCCCCGTAACGCCTAAACCATGGATGCCCGAACTCCGGGGGCCGCAACCGAACTCGCCGCCGTTGACTTCGGCCACCCCGGCTCACCCCGTCTGCTCCATCAGCTGCGCGCGAGCAGCAGCTCTTCGTAGAGCCTCCCCACGCCAAAAACCATCGCCTGTGGGCGATTTACGAAGCTCTCCGCGGTCTCTAGCCTCGCCGGCGATGAACCGCGGGTCAACTCCAGTGGGGTTGACCCTGTTTGACTGGGGTTTGACTCACCTGAGTCAGTGACATGTGGGGCCAGCCCCTGACTAACCCTAAATTATGTTTTTTAGTTAGCACTAATTAACAGTGTTAATTAGTTAGGACGCTGACATGCGGGTCCCACTGGTCAGTTTTGACCTGACCAACCATAGTTGACCTGATGACGTCACTCTTACGTCATGCTGACGCAGTAAAACCTTTTCTGGAATTTAAATAAATCTTAAATGAATTATTATTTTCAGAAAATTCCTAAAACTTCTAAAAATCATAGAAATTCAACCGTAACTCCAAATGAAATAAATCATATATGAAAAATTATCAGAAAAATTCAGGGAATCCATATGTACCATTTTCATGCATGTTAGAACAATTTAAGGCCTCTGTTTAGGACAAATCAAATGATTGGTATTTAAATAACCACATGTGGAGCTTGAATTTGAACTTTGGGTTCAAACCAACTTCATTTAATTGTGTTGCTAGTTGCATTAGCTCAATCAACAACATATGACATGTCATGATCATGCATCATATTGTGCATTGCATTGATTGTGTTTCTTTCTCTGTTGCTGGTATTTGTCCCCTCCCGATAGACGTGGTTTCGACGATGAGATCGATGACACCGATGAAGAACTATGTTATCTTCAGGAGTGCCAAGCAAGAAAAACCTCCTTGTTCATTCCGATACAATCCCACTCTCCTGCTCCTGCTCTCTTTTACTGCATTAGGACAACACGGTTCCTCTATTACTTGCTGCGGTAGTTGAACCCCTTATCCTCTGCATGACCTGTCATTGCCACAGTAAATAGATGAAACCCACTAGCATGAGTAGGAGTTGTTTGAGCCCTGATGTGCCTACTCATTCATGCTTGTTTGTCATGCCTGCTATTGCATAGAGTTGCGTCTGGTCTGATTCATCGGGAATGAATCAGAGGTGTGTGAACATGTCCTACCGTGTGTGAGCTAAGTGTGTGAATATGTTTTTGGTAAAGGTAGCGGTGAGAGGCCATGTAGGAGTACATGGTGGGTTGTCTCATTGAAGCCGTCCTTAGGATCTGAGTTCTGTGTTTGTGATCCATGAAACAGTTACTACCACGCATTGGGCCCGAAACCAATGGACCCTCTCGGCTTCTTGATCACCCTTGTCCTCTGTCCAGGAGTTCCAACTAGTTTCTGGTGTTTACAGGATATGTGTTGGCAGCCGTGCGTAGTGCTGACCCTAGGGGTGGGCTATGATGCGGTAGATACACCGTGGCACGGTGTACCGGGCGCCCGTTTGGTGTCTCGGGAACCCTGTTCACATTGTTCGGGGCCGTATGTGGAAACCTCGGTCGGACTCCCTGCGGATGGAACCTGGATAGGCGATAAACCTGGACCAGAGACTTGAGTGTTTAGGTAGGCCATGGCCGACACCCTCGTTGGGCTTCCGCTTGAAGGTTGCCGAGTACATGTCGTGTAATCGGCGGTAAGTGGTGAGAGCGTGTGTGAAGAAGTACACCCCTGCAGGGTTAACATCATCTATCCGAATAGCCGTGTCCGCGGTAATGGACTTCTGGGTTGCCTATAACAGTTCATAGACAAGTGAAAGTGGATACTCTAAAACTCGCAAGAGAAGTGTGAGTGCTATGGATGGCCTTCTCGTAGGGAGACGGGAGCGGTTCCATAGTGGTGTATTGAATGGTGAATATGTGGACTCGTGTGCGCCACCTCAAAAGAGTTGCTTGCAGTCGTAGTTCAGGTTAGCCACTGAGTCAAAGCTGGCTTGCTGCAGTTAAACTCCACCACCAGCCCTTGTTGATATCAATGCATATGTAGCTAGTTCTGATGTAAGTCTTGCTGAGTACCTTTGTACTCACGTTGGCTTAATTTATGTTTTGCAGAGAGAGACTTCAGTCTCGCTAGTAGTTCCGCGTGGACTTCGACGTTAGCTTGATACCTCAGCTACGATCTTGTGCCCTTGGCAGGATCTGGTAGATAGTCAGGCTTCTTAGCTTTTTTCCATTTGTAGATGTCTGTACTAAGACATGTTAAGCTTCCGCATGTGCTTGATTTGTATGCTGTGATTGTTGGGTCATGAGACCCATGTTTGTAATATCTCGCTCCTCGGAGCCTAAGGAATTAATACTTGAGTTGTAGAGTTATGTTGTGATGCCATGTTGTATTTACACATATCGAGCATATTGTGTGTATGATTGAAATGCTTGGTATGTGTGGGATCCGACAATCTAGTTGTTTATCCTTGGCAGCCTCTCTTATGGGGAAATGTACTCTAGTGCTTCCATGAGCCATAGTAGTCCGCTACAGCCCGGTTCACCGGAGTCCTGCTAGCCCAGCACTACTGCTTAGGACACTTAACTGGCCGACATGTGTTTCACTTCGTTCCTATGTGTGTCCCTCCAGGGAAATGTCACGCGGTGACATCCGGAGTCCTGCCTAGCCTGCTACAGCTCGGGTTCCCGGAGTCCTGTTAGCCCAGTGCTACAGCCCGGATTCACTCGCTGCTGACCGACATGCTCGATGTGATTCATGTATGCCTGTCCCCATAGGTTAGTGCCGCTTTGGGTTCACGACTAGCCATGTCGGCCCGGGTTCTCTGTCATATGGATGCTAGCGACACTATCATATACGTGAGCCAAAAGGTGCAAACGGTCCCGGGCCATGGTAAGGCGACACCCGTGGGAATACCGTGCGTGAGGCCGCAAAGTGATATGAGGTGTTACCGGCTATATCGATGTGACTTGGAATCGGGGTCCTGACACGAGGTCTGTGTTCTGGGACTTGGAGTACTGGCACAAATTCGATACACCTCATTGCCTTGATCAAATGCACATATGTAAGAATGTCCTTGAGAGTTTGCTCGCGACACTGATGAACATGCCGGATAAGACCAAGGATGGGCCGAAGGCAAGAAAAGACTTGCAAGATTTGAAAATCAGGGAAGATCTGCACATGCCGCCCCGTAAACAGTCAGACGAGACAGAGACGGAGACAAAGGCGCGGGAGAAGAAGGGCAAGAAAATAAAGAAAGAGGATTATTGCCCCCTTCTTGCTTCACCTTAAGTCAGGCTGAGATCGATCAATTCTTTAAGTGCCTTATCGGAGTCAAAGTTAGTTCCGATTACTATGGCAAGATAAGCAGATATCTAGACACGGACAAGAAAAGGTTCGGCGGGATGAAGTCCCATGACTGTCATGTGATGATGACGCAGATACTACCTGTTGCCCTTAGAGGGATAATGGACAAGCACGTCCGTGAGACGCTTATTGGTCTCTGCAACTTTTTCGACGTCATCTCTCGAAAGTCGATCAGTGTGAAGCATCTCCGAAGGCTACAAGAAGAGATCGTTGTGATACTAGATGAGCTTGAGATGTACTTCACGCCCGCGTTCTTTGACGTGATGGTGCATCTGCGTGTCCATATTGTGGACGACATAATAGACTTGGGGCCATCATTTCTGCACAACATGATGCCGTTTGAGAGGATGAATGGGATCATCAAAGGATTCGTTCGTAACATGTCCCGTCCGGATGGACGCATCGTCCAGGGATATCTAACACAAGAGTGCATCTCTTTCTGTGAGAATTTTCTATATGGCCACTACTAGGGAAAACCTTATACACAGAACATTAGCAGTAGCGCGGGATAAAAACGCACGCTGGTGCTAATTAGCAGCAACGCGGTATTTTAAACCGCGCTACAGATACAGTTCTAGCAGTAGCGCGCCCGAGTACAAAAGCGCTACTACTAAAATTCCCACGGCTTAGCCGATAGGCTACACATAGTAGTAGCGATCTACGTGGAACCGCGCTACCGCTACTTGTTTTGTAGCAGCGCGTTTACGAACAAAGGCGCTACTGCTAATGAAAATAAAATTAAATGGAAAGCAAATAAAAAAGAGAAGGAATAGTAGTAGCGCTTGTTAAGAAACGCGCTATAGCTACCATAGTAGCAGCGCACTTCCTGGAACGCGCTACTGCTACTTTTAACTTAACCGCGCGGTTCTTTCTTCCCCCACGGCCACTTCCGCCAAATCCCTACTCCTCCGTTGTCGCCGCCCTGCATCGTCGTCGGCCGCCGCGCGCGACCCGTCGCTCTCCGCACACCTTCGACGCCGCCCCCGCCCTCGACCGCGACCTCGACGCCGCCCCCGCCCCAACCGCGACCTCGACGCTGCCCCCGACCCCGACGCCGACCTCGACACCCCCCCTACATCGCCGCCCTCCGCCGTGCGCCCGCCGCCCCGACCCCGTCCCCAACCTCGACGCCGCGTGCCCCTCTCCCTAACTCCGCTGGCGCCAGAGGTGAGCACGCCCTCCTCCTCGTCCTCCCCTACCTCTGCCTAGCTAGGGTTCTTAGGGTTAAATTTCAGTGTTCATCTAATTAGTTAGGGTTCATCAAATTAGATGCTAATTATGGCAGTAGTTGTTAAGTAGAATTAGTTTTAGAGTTCATCGAATTAGTTAGGATTAAATTTTAGAGTTCATCAAATTAGTTAGGGTTAAAATTTAGTAAGTGTTTAATAGAATTAGTTAATATAACTAGTTGAACTAGTTTATTTTTAGTAAAAACTAGTTTATTTTTATTCATAGTAAGTGCTTAATTGAACTAGTTGAGTTAATACAACTATTTTATTTTTAGTACGAAAATTAATAGAACTAGTTTATTTTTTTAGTTAAAGCAACTATTTTATTTTTAGTAATTAAATTAATAAACTAGTTGAACTACTTTAGTTGTAGTTGAACTAGTTTAGTAAGTAAATTAATAAACTAGTTGAACTAGTTGAATTAATAGAACTAATATATTTTTAGTAAGATAATTAATATAACTAGTTGAAGTACTTTATTTTTAGAAAGAACTAGTTTTTTTCTATTTATAGTAAGTTTATATTTAGTAAGAACTAGTTGAATTAATAAAACTAGTTGAACATGTCATATTTGCTCAAATAGGATATGTAGTTGCCCAAGTGGCCGTTCATGTTCAGTTTACACCTCTGAGTGCCCTATGTTTTGCGGGAGTGTTGATTAATTTCCGTTCTGGCAAATTTCAGGCGCTCAATATGTCCTTTTTAGCAAAGGTCATGCCGGATTTTTCCGTGAATTCTGGCATGACTTGTGCTAGAATATGTAGGAAATATCGAGTGGCCTGGATTTTCTCAAAAAATAATGATCTAATTTAGGTTTTTTAGTACATATTTAATTATGCAAGTTTAATCTTTGAATTATGAACGTAGGAAATGTCGTACTCGGACGACGGCAGTCTCCCGGGGGAGTGCAGCTGGTGCCACGACGATCGAGGTATGTGCGACATGTTCGTTGAGCTGGACGAAGATTGACGCTTCAGCATTAAGCTCGAGGAGACCTTCGATGTTGAAATGGTACGCAACAACGACAAGTGTTTTTTCGTAATTAAGCATGACTTCAACTATTTCAACGTCTAATTTTCATATTTTACAATTCGACTAGCTTATCCCATGCCATGCAAGACGCTATGTCTTGGAGAGGATGGGTTTTGAAGACCATGAAAATTTTCAAACAAAGAAAATACACCTAAGGACCCATCATGATATCGATTTTGAAGTAAATATGTACAATTCTCAGAGTGTAACCCATTTTCGTTGCCAAAATTGGGAAGCACTTTGCAAAATGTATGGTTTTTATGAGGGTATGATTATCACCATGGATCTTGGTGATCCTGACATCGAGCAAGACAATATGGACATTTGGGTCCTTGTTGATAAGCTTCCGATTCTACCCCAATGTGAGTTTCTCAAACATAGTTATTAACTAATTTATATTGTTTATTTCAAAATAGTTGACAGCTTATTTCCATTGACAGCTTATTTTGAATCTTCAAAGAATGTGCAGAAGATGGTAGACAAAACCCACTACACTGATGACTCCGAATTAACTTATAAGGAGAAAAGTCATCTGATTTCTTATTGTACTTATCTTGAGAATTACAATACCTATTATCGAACTCCTCCAAATTATGGTGAATACGTGCCACTAGTGCACGTGTTGAACCACGGTAACTTCTATGGAGATACCCTGGTAAGATTTTTTACTATTACGACATCCGTGCATCTTTTGCATACTTCTAAAACTAGTACATCATTGCTAACTACGAAGTTATTACTATGTTTTTCAACAGAAAATCCCAATGGATTGTGTGCCTCATCTGATGTATCAGAATGGTCGCCTTGCAGTTCTGAACATACAGCAAGGTCAAACTAAGGAGCTCACCTGTGCATATCAGATTTCTAAAACCGGTGAACACATGCTAATCAAAGAATGGAAAAAATGTTTGGACATTCGCAAGGAGGTTCTTGGAAGTAACATTAAGCGAAAGGCAAGAATTGGATATAGGATAGTCTCCATTCTCCATAATGGAGAGTCAGGGGCTATCTTGTTTTTTGCTATTTCACCTTAGAGAATATAGTAGGTCCTAGGAGAATGTAGTAGGTCCTATGAGGTACAATATGTTTATTATGTGATACAATGTGTTAGAGTTGATGATGAGGAGTACTTGTGATTACGACTAGTGACCAATTTGCTATGTGATGTCTCATTAATGAAAACGATGATCTTGAGGAGGTGTTATATCACAATGATGTATTATGATGATAAGTTGTTAATGATATGATGATGATGATGATATTTATTATATCATTGGGTGAAAGAATCGCGGATTAGTTTCAAGTGGATGTCCATCCACTTGAAACTAGTCCACGGTTCTTTCACCCCGTGATGTAATAACTCATTATGATGTAAAAACAATTTCTAAATTCCTGTTGGATGAAAACTTGTGTAAAGGTGTACGAATACAACATGAAATAAAAAAGAAATAAAATACAAAATAATAGTAGCAGCGCGGGCAGGGAGAAGCGCTACTACTAATTACCAGTAGCGCTCCTCCGGGAAGTCGCTACTACTAAGTCGATTTAGCAGTAGCGTGGGCGGAGGCACGCTACTGCTATACGTTAGCTGTAGCGCCTTATCAGTAGCGCATCGCCCCGCGCTACTGATAGGCCTAAAACCCGCGCTTCTGCTAGGCTTTTCCCTAGTAGTGGGCGCAGACCAGTCGCCTGATGTTAGTGTTGGTTTGCCCGTTAACAAGCACGAGGGGAGGCTCGAAGGAGAAGGTCACTCCAATGGTCGCAGGGAACTGCACGTGCCATACTCAGATCGACACAGTGACTTTGACATGGCAAAATTGGTAGTGCTACAACACCTAGACGAGGTAGATCCTTTCGTGGCACTGCACAAAGAAATTATCGCAAAGAAGTATCGTGACCGGGGGGTATGCAGGACAGACGCCGAAGTTACTAGAGAGCACAACTCCACTTTCCTGCATTGGTTCAAAGAGCATATTATTGCTAATCCCTCGGAGGAGGGCTGTAAGGACAGATTGCTCATATACGCCTTAGCACATGGCCCCTCACCCAACCTACTAACCTATCAGGCATACGATATCAACGGATACATGTTCTACATGGAGGCCAAAGATATGTTCAGTGATGATTAGAACTCAGGGGTGACGATGGAATGCATGACCGGCAGCGACAACGGCGCAACTGAAAGATTTTATGAAAGGGTCGAGGAGATCTGGGAGCTTGACTACTCTGGACTGCACAACACAACGATGTTCCATGTTAGATGGGCTAAGAATGTCGAAAGAGAAAATCGGAATTTCACTACCATGACTATACCCGATGCCAAGAGCGCTATCGTGAACTCTATCGCAAAAAATGAGCCATGGGTACATGCTAAGCACGTGACACAATGCTTCTTCAAAACCGACCCGCGCAATCCCACCCGTGTTCTCGTGAGGAGAGGCAAAAGGAACATCATTGGAATGGATGGAGTCGCCAACGAGGAAGACTACGATCAGTACGGCAACCCAATGAGGGAAGATGATGATGATGATGAAGTATACGTCAAAAGAAGAATCATTACTACATTACCTAAGAAAAATCATACTCCATGGAAAAGGAAAAGTCACAATGAGGGGCTCAATTATTCTTCAACGAACAAGAAGGGAAAGAAGCTGACTCAAAAACGAAAACGTTAACGCTGAGGAACCGTATGTTATCGGTCAAATGATGTAATATATATGTTCCTATTTTGTATACACACTTAGCCATTATTATGCATGGGTCCAATGATGTAATACATATGTTCCTATTTTGTATACATATTTAACCGTCAAAAAGTGAGAGAAAATAAAGGAAAAGAAAACAGAAGGAAACAAACGGGAAAACTGTTATATAGGTACTGGTTATAGCAGCAGCGCGTTTTTCAGAAAAGAGCTACAGCTACTCAAGGTAGCAGTAGCGGTTTCTACAGGAAAACACTATAGCTACCTCGAGTAGCTATAGCGCGTTTTACTAAACGCGCTACCACTATGCCCACTTAACCCCCAAAATCCCCACTCCTCTCTTCATCCCGCCTCTTTTCCCCCAAATCCCCCCACTCTCCCTTCCCCCGTCGCGCCGCCGGAGCCCTTGCCACGCCTCTGCGCTTGCCCCCGACCCCGACGCCGACTGTGATACTGTTCAGAAATGGGGGCTGAAGGGACAGGTGGCTCCATCCCGGTAGAGGTGGGCCTGGGTTCCCGACGGCCCCCGACTGTTACTTTGTGGTGGAGCGGCAGGGCAGGTTGAGACCACCTAGGAGACAGGTGGGCCTGGCCCTGTTCGGCGTTCGCGGATATTTAACACGCTTAATGAGATCTTGGTATTTGATCTGAGTTGGCTACGAGCCTATACGCACTAACCATCTACGCGGGAGTAGTTATGGGTATCCCGATGTCGTGGTATCAGCCGAAGCACTTCGTGACGTCAGCGACTGAGCGGCGCGCGCCGGGTTGGACTGCGTTAACGCAACTTCCTTTGTAATGGAGGTTGCTAGGTCTGCTCACCGGCCGCGTATGCAACGTGCAGGTGTGCTCAGGGCGATGGGCCCAGACCCCTGCGCGCTTAGGTTTAGACCGGCGTGCTGGCCTCTCCGTTGAGCCTAGGTGGGGCTGTGACGCGTTGATCTTCCGAGGCCGGGCATGACCCAGGAAAGTGTGTCCGGCCAAATGGGATCAAGCGTGTTGGGTAAGTTGGTGCACCCCTGCAGGGAAGTTAATATATTCGAATAGTCGTGATCTTCGGTAACAGGACGACTTGGAGTTGTACCTTGACCTTATGACAACTAGAACCGGATACTTAATAAAACACACCCTTCCAAGTTCCACAGACAATCCGGTGATCGCTTTTCCACAGGGCGACGAGGGGAGGATCGCCGGGTAGGGTTATGCTATGCGTTGCTACTTGGAGATGCTACTTGGAGATGCTACTTGGAGGACTTCAATCTATTCTCTTCTACATGCTGCAAGACGGAGGCTGCCAGAACCGTAGTCTTCTACAGGATTAGCTATCCCCCTTTTATTCTGGCATTCTGCAGTTCAGTCCACCGATATGGCCCTTTACACATATACCCATGCATATGTAGTGTAGTTCCTTGCTTGCGAGTACTTTGGATGAGTACTCACGGTTGCTTTCTCCCCACTTTTTCCCCTTTCCTTTCTTTCTGGTTGTCGCAACTAGATGCTGGAGTCCAGGAGCCAGACGCCACCATCGACGACGACCCCTACTACACCGGAGGTGCCTACTACTACATGCAGGCCGCTGACGACGACCAGGAGTAGTTAGGAGGATCCCAGGCAGGAGGCATGCGCCTCTTTCGATCTGTATCCCAGTTTGTGCTAGCCTTCTTAAGGCAAACTTGTTTAACTTATGTCTGTACTCAGATATTGTTGCTTCCGCTGACTCGTCTATGATCGAGCACTTGTATTCGAGCCCTCGAGGCCCCTGGCTTGTATTATGATGCTTGTATGACTTATTTATGTTTTAGAGTTGTGTTGTGATATCTTCCCGTGAGTCCCTGATCTTGATCGTACACATTTGCGTGCATGATTAGTGTACGATTGAATCGGGGGCGTCACACCGACCGACCCCGGCGCCGGCTCCGGCCCCCGACCCCGACCCCGGCGCTCGCCCACGGCCCCGGCCCCGACCCTGGCGCTCGCCCACGGCCCCGACCCCGACCCCGGCTCCGTCCCCGGCGCTCGACCCCGACCCCTCCCAACCTCGGCCGTCGTCGGTCCTACAACCTCTGTAAGGTTTTAGTTAGGTTTTTTCGTTAATTTAGTTAGGTTTTAGTTAGGGAAGATGGTTAATTAGGTTATATATGTGGAAATTTGGACATGTCATTTGGACATGATGATTATGTGCAGGGTAAAAGATCCGAGTGGCCTATGTTACGCCGGAATGTTGATTCATTTCCGTTTCGGTGAATTTCAGGCGCTCGATATGTCCATTTTTTAGCAAAGGTCATGCCGAAATTTCCCGTGAATTTTGGCATGATTTGTGCTAGATAGTAGAAATATCGAGTGCTCGGAAACGACATTCCGGCAAACATAGATTTCTTTTTTATGTCATTTCTCATTTTTTTTCATAGTTTTATAATTAAACGAGGAGACTTAATCATAGGAAACATGTCGAACAATGAAGAAACTGGGCCTTCTGACCAAGATGCAAACGAGATGAATTATGAGGGTGAACAAGAGTACCTCGACTATTTGACTGCTAAGAAAATGCAAAGTCAAGGTTTACAGGTCGGCCTCAATGATGGTACTGACACCGACGGTGCCAGCACCGATGGCGGCGTCGAGACCGGCGGGGAAGGTACAGATGCCGCTACCAAAAAGAAGAAGTAGAAGAAGCAGAGGATACGAAAACCTAACAAACTGGGGATTGGACGACTGGTGATCACAAAGATGGCACCTGGCAAGTTTGAGCCATTAGAGCCGGAAGAACCTCGCAAGTGCTATGGGAACCAAGTAGGATGCATCCTACGGGAATGCATGAGCATCAACGACGATGACTTAAGGAGTAAATAACATTTGACGCAGTTGCTCCTGACAAAGTTGCACAAGAGATTCAAGTTCCCCGAATGGGATGATAACATAGAAAAATTGTGGGATGATCCAAAGATGAAAAAGATTAACAATCACGCCATGGGCATGTTCAGCAATGATTTGGCCTCCTAGAAAGGGAGGGTGAAACGAGCTATTGAGGCTGAGGAACCCCTGTCCAAGATTCTGGAGGAAAATCCAACACTTACGGTAGAGGGGATCGAAAAGTTCAAGGACACTTGCGCTACCGAGGCAGCCAAGTCTAAGGATGCGAAATTCAAGATCCTTCAGCAAAGGAACACGGGGAAGCATCGCCTCGGAAGCCGTGGCTACCTCGCTAAAAGGCCCATATGGGATAAGGAGGACGCGGAACGTAAAGCCGCGGGTCTCCCAGACCCCTTCGCGAAGTTCACCAACCCCTTGGAGCGTGACTTCATCAGGGCCCGCTACAAGTGGGACAAGGAAAAGAAGGTTTTTACACGGACCAGATCACGAGGAAATTGATTAGACTATTGGTAATTATTCTTTTACCACCTTACATTTAGCTCCAGATCTAGTCGACTACAAATTCCTAAACGGTTCATGCTCCTTATGCAGGAGAAGGAACACTAGCTTGCAGCCGAAAGCCCTACTTCTCCGATGAGGCCCAAGTGGGACACCCCTCTCAATCGGGCCTTGAACGAACTTAAGGGACTCGCTTTGGGCCAGCGGCCGCAATATGGTCGTGTGCACGGCGCTGGAGACGGCGCCACGTGGAAGGTGTTTTACAACGAGGGCCAGAAGGCCAAGAAGCAGAAAAAGAAGTTTAGTCAGGCGGACATCAACAAGAAGGTGAAGCTTGCAGTCGAGAAAAAAGCAGCTGAGGACGCGAAAAAAACAGCCGAGGAGAAAAATGAGTTGCTACTGCAAGCAGTCAATGCGGCTATAACTGCCTGCAGAAATGATTTCGCTACTAACTTGGTTCCAGCTATCATCAACTAGACGAAGGAAAATCCAGACAAGACGGTACATGATTTCCCGTTGCCAAGTTTTGTCGGGAGCAACTCCGTGAACAACAACACCACCGCACCATCACTTGCTCACACAACCGGGCCTCCTCTCGCAGTCGCTCCCACTCATAGCAGCTCGTCATCAGTCTCTGGCGTGCTAGGTGGGCCTTTATCTTTGGCTGAGCTCGACGCCATCACGGTAATTACATGTCGCACCAACATAGAATATTCCATTTTCGTTGCCTTTCAGATGTTTTACGCCATAGACATATGTGTGCAGGCTGAAGAAACCCCGTGCACCATACTCTACTTGATCAAAGGCAGAAGGTGGACGTGGGAAAGGGATGATAATGAACCCCTTGCAACCCATGTTCCACAACTAGCGGATCCCCGCTGGGCACTTCAGGGTTAGCTTGTCCAGTGTGAAATCGGGGCATGAGCATTTGCCTCCTCTAGTATATCCTATGGGAGAGGACGACGAGACCCCGTCGCAGATTGGAAACAGCAAGGGTTGGGTGCTGCTATGGCCGAAGAATCTTATTCGTCTGGAGCCGGCCGAGAGCACACCAATAAACACACATCAACAACCATGTGCGGAGACCACCACTGCCTATGCAATTACCAGCTCATGTAGTGTCGGGTGAGAGCGGCAGACGACGTGATGAAGGGGGTGCAATAGTACTGGCTGATGTAATCAGTCCTGTAGAACATATAATGGATGAAGAGACAGAGGTCGACCCAATGGGTTTCCTCAATACAAACGCGTATGAATGTGGCATAGATATGATGAGTCAACCATATGATGAATCGGGCTATCAGCATGCTAATGAGGATATGGATGATCTGCCCAGACAGGAAGGTCGTAGCAGGGATTGCAAAAAGTCTCTCTTCATGAAATCCTCATAGGACACGCCTGAAGATGCCGCCTCAACACAGGCTCAACTAGCCGAGGGCCGTACAGTGCTTAGCCCGGGAACACTGGGGCAGGGGTTAAGGAAGGGTCTGGAAGGTGTGCCCAAGAAAAAGGAGAGGAAGAGATCGGGGAAGATAGCTGCCTCCAAACAAGCCAGAGCACATAGCAGCCAGATGATGGATTCTGAAGAGCGTGTACCCGTGAAAGGTGCGGCCATGTTCCATCTCATGGGCGAGCTGATGCTACCGTCGAAACCGCTAGAGGCACTATCAGGGGATCTTAGGAGACTGCACGACCATGTGTTGTCGACTGAGAAAAGCCTACTAGCCTCGAAGGATCCAGGATATCCGACATACGCGGCTAGTGTGCCTGAGGGGAAGTGCTACGTCGACACACGGCCCGCGGAGGTGTTCTTCCTGCGGTTTGACCATATCTTTGAGAAGTTTCTGACAAGGCGGCTCGATTTTACAATCGTCCGCCTTTTGCGCTACATATGAGCTCCCTCATGAAGAGAGAAGAAGTCTTGCAAATCTGTGTGGCGGATCCGTACTACATGCATGAGTCTTTCTTCAGTCTCGGCGACTTTGAGCGTGAAACTGCTAGGGACTACCTCCAAAACTTTATGGTACAGAATAAGGACCAGGAAATTGTCCTCCTGCCTTATCATCCAAAGTAAGTCAGTTCCGGACAACCCTTTCGTACATTTTAATCATTCCTTATCGCTCATATGAAGAATAATTTGAGGTATCTTCTCCCCGCAGCAATGGGCGCGCCGTCCTTATCATTCTTTACCCGCGAGTCTCCCACGCCGTGTATTTCGACCCTTCCAGAGACTACGAGAAGAAGGACTACACCCACATAATGAATATTCTGGATGATGCTCTCCAAGGCTTCAGCATTAGAGGTGGCCACATGCAAATCAGGAAACAAAGGAACAAGAAGATGGGTTTCGCCAAAAGGTAGAAGGATGGATTCTACATCCTCCATCCCATGATTGATTTCAACACGGATAACCAAAAGCTTCGCATGACAAGCAGAAATGATGAACATATCCACAGGTGGCTAGACTCTCATGGAGAAGCGGATTATAGACTTAGAGATGACTTCTTTCGCATCCAAAGTGACATTGCGACGATCATCATGAAAGAAGTCGTCGATGAGAAGGGGATGTTCCACCACGGCCCTATATCGCGAGCTGACGTCCAAACTCACATAGGCATGCAACGTCAAGACCTCACACCGTTTAAGAAGCTAGGGTCCATCCTCGATGATATGGAAGGATGGAACTTCTAGTGATTTATGATGCCGATGATGATGATGATATGTGTCGGTTGAACTTGTATACTTTCTGTAGCAATGAAACTTTGTGATGTCCACGGTCCCTGCCGAACTTGCGTAATGCTACTTTGTTTGTTTGGGTACGATGACCTGCGTACCTCTAGTTAATTAGTTTGCATACTGTATGTTGCATCTAGTTGCTAATTAACCCTTTCTTTTTCGTGTTGCTCTAATATATTTTGTTGCATATGATTGTACATCCTCTTGATGAACATGCATCTCTAACAGGTACCTAGTGTCTTGATGGCGAGATGGCGGTGCTATGTCGTGTACAAAGGGAAGGTTCCGGGGGTGTACAACGAGTGGCCTGAGTGTCAAGTGCAAGTGAATGGGGTCTCGGGCGCCAGCCATAAAGGCTTCAAAAGCAGAGAAGAAGGAGAAGCTAGTTACTTGAGGTTCACGCTAGCGCGAGAGAGGACTCGTAACCGCCGCCTCATGTACTGCATAGTTCCGCTCTCCCTCATAGTGATAGCTCTTCTCGCATATACCATTGTTTAGATGGATGATGTTGTAGTTGCAAGTATTCGAGACTTGCATGTATCACTATTTTCGAGATGATGATGAGATACCACTTTGTGTTGGATGATGATTATGATGAGACTATTTGTATGTTTATGCTATGATTACATTTGTGGTCTCGTAGCCATTGGTATGTGTATCATGATGACATTTGTATCTGCTAAAGATTCTTCTATAAAGCCTGTTCAAATACAAAACAAATATGCAGAAAAAAGAAAAACTACTGAAATTAGCAGTAGCGAGTGGAGAAAAGTTAGCAGCTGCGCCACAATAGCAGTAGCGCGTCCAGGCAAAGCGCGCTAGAGCTATTAGCAGTAGCGATCTTCCATGAAGCGCGTTGCTGCTATACTTGTGTAGCAGTAGCGCTGGTGAGCACACGCTACTGCTACGTGTTAGCTATACCGCCTTATTAGTAGCGCCGGTCCCCGCGCTACTGATACACCTAAAACATGTGCTGCTGCTAGCCTTTTCCTAGTAGTGCACCGTAATACTTATGCTATCTTGAGAGAAGCCACTAGTGAAACCTATGACCCCCGGGTCTATTTTCCATCATACAAGTTTCCAATCTATTTTATTTTGCAATATTTACTTTTAATTTAGATCATAAAAATACTAAAAATATTTATCTTATTATTATTATCTCTATCAGATCTCACTCTTGCAAGTGGTCGTGAAGGGATTGACAACCCCTTCATCGCGTTGGTTGTGAGGTTCTTATTTGTTTGTGTAGGTATGACGTGACTCGCGCGTGGTCTCCTAGTGGATTGATACCTTGGTTCTCAAAAACTAAGGGAAATACTTACGCTGCTTTGCTGCATCACCCTTTCCTCTTCAAGGGAAAACCAACGCATGCTCAAGAGGTAGCAAGAAGGATTTCTGGCGTCGTTGCCCGGGAGATCTATGCCAAGTCAAGATATACCAAGTACCCATCACAACTCTTACCCTTCGCATTACATTATTTGCCATTTGCCTCTCGTTTTCCTCTCCCCCACTTCACCCTTTTTGTTTTATTTGCCCTCTTTTCCTTTCGCCCTCTTTTCCGTTCGCTTTTTCTTCGCTTGTTTGCTTGTGTGTTGGATTGCTTGCTTGTCATGATGGCTCAAGATAATACTAAATTGTGTGACTTTGCCAATACCAACAATAATGATTTTATTAGCACTCCGATTGCTCCTCTTAACGATGATGAATCTTGTGAAATTAATACTGCTTTGCTGAATCTTGTCATGAAAGATCCATTTTCTGGCCTTCCTCGTGAAGATGCCGCTACCCATCTAAACAACTTTGTTGATTTGTGTGATATGCAAAAGAAGAAAGATGTGGATAATGATATTGTTGAACTTAAGCTATTTCCGTTTTCGCTTAGAGATCGTGCTAAAGCTTGGTTGTCGTCTTTGCCTAAAAATAGTATTGATTCATGGAATAAGTGCAAAGATGATTTTATCTCTAAGTATTTTCCTCCCGCTAAGATCATCTCTCTTAGAAACGATATTATGAATTTTAAGCAACTTGATCATGAGCATGTTGCACAATCTTGGGAGAGGATGAAATTAATGATACGTAATTGCCCTACACATGGTTTGAATTTATGGATGATTATACAAAAAAATTATGCCAGATTGAATTTTGCTTCTAGAAATCTTTTAGATTCGGTCGCGGGAGGCACTTTTATGGAAATCACTTTAGGAGAAGCTACCAAACTCCTAGATAATATTATGGTTAATTATTCTCAATGGCACAATGTGTGTGTTAGTAAAAAGGTGCATGCAATTGAAGAGATTAATGTTTTGAGTGGAAAGATGGATGAACTTATGAAATTCTTAGCTAATAAGAGTACTCCTACTGATCCCAATGGTATTCCTTTGTCTACTTTAATTGAGAACAATAATGAATCTATGGATGTGAATTTTGTTGATAGGAACAATTTTGGTAACAACGCGTATAGAGGTAATTTTAATTCTAGGCCGTTTCCTAGTAATTCCTCTAATAATTATGGTAATTCCTACAACAATTCTTATGGAAATTATAATAAGATGCCCTTTGATTTTGAATCTAGTATTAAAGAATTTATTAGTTCGCAAAAGAGTTTCAATGCTTTGATTGAAGAAAAATTGCTTAAGATTGATGAGTTGGCTAGGAACATGGATAGAATTTCTCTTGATGTTGATTCTTTGAAACTCAGATCTATTCCACCAAAGCATGATATCAATGAGTCTCTCAAAGCCACGAGAATTTCCATTGATGATTGCAAGGAAAGAACCCCTAGGATGCGTGCAAAAAGGGCTTGCTTTGTGAAAGCGTGTTCTTCTAGTTTTTATGATAATAAGGATGAAGATCTAAAAGTGATTGATGTGTCCTGAGGGAGTCCTGGATTAGGGGGTCTCCGGACAGCCAGACTATCTCCATTGGCCGGACTGATAGACTATGAAGATACAAGATTGAAGACTTCGTCTCGTGTCCGGATGGGACTCTACTTGGCGTGGATGGCAAGCTAGGCAATACGTATATGGATATCTCCTCCTTTGTAACCGACCTTGTGTAACCCTAACCCTCTCCGGTGTCTATATAAACCGAAGGGTTTTAGTCCGTAGGACAACAATCACAACATACAATCATACCATAGGCTAGCTTCTAGGGTTTAGCCTCTCTGATCTCGTGGTAGATCTACTCTTGTAACACCCATATCTTCAATATTAATCAAGCAGGACGTAGGGTTTTACCTCCATCAAGAGGGCCCAAACCTGGGTAAAACTTCATGTCCCTTGCCTCTTGTTACCATCCGGCCTAGACGCACAGTTCGGGACCCCCTACCCGAGATCCGCCAGTTTTGACACCGACATTGGTGCTTTCATTGAGAGTTCCTCTGTGTTGTCGCCGTTAGGCTTGATGGCTCCCACTATCATCGGTAGCGATGCGGTCCAAGGTGAGACTTTTCTCCCCGAACAGATCTTCGTATTCGGCGGCTTTGCACTGCGGGCTATTTCGCTTGGCCATCTGGAGCAGATTGAAAGCTACGCCCCTGGCCATCAGGTCAGATTTGGAAGTTTGAATTACATGGCCAACATCCGTGGGGACTTGATCTTCGATGGATTCGAGCCACAGCCGGGCGTGCTGCACTGTCGCGATGGGTACGACCTAGCTCTGCCACCGGACGGTACCCCAGAGGCCGCGCCCGCATCAGCTCCGACCCTTAGCTCGGAGCCAACTGCGCCAATCGAGGACGGGTGGCTAGACACCGCCTCAGGGGCTGCAGTCTCGACGGCGATCGAGCCAAACACCAGCATAATCCTCTGCACGGCCCGTGACTCCAAGGTGCCGGACTCTCTTCCAGACCCAGAACCATCCGCGCCCCTGCCAATCGAATCCGATTGGGCGCCGATCATGGAATTCACCACCGCGGATATCTTTCAGCACTTGCCCTTCGGCGACATCTTGAATTCACTAAGGTCTCTCTCTCTTTGTCAGGAGAGCCCTGGCCGGATTATGGCCAACAGGATTGGGATACGGACGACGAAGAAATTCGACGCCCACCCACCACCCACTTTGTAGCCACTGTCGATGATTTAACTGACATGCTTGACTTCGACTCCGAAGACATCGACGGTATGGAGGACGATGTAGGAGACGAACATGAACCATCACCTATAGGGCATTGGAAAGCCACCTCGTCATATGACATATACATGGTGGATACACCCAATGAAGGCAACGGCGACGAGATAGCAGAGCATGACCCCTCCAAGAAGCAACCCAAGCGCCGACGTCAGCGGCGCCGCTCTAAGTCCCGCCAAAGCAAAAGTGGTGATACCGGCACAGGAGATAATAACACACCGGATAGCACCGAAGACAACAACAATCCCCTCCAGCAAGATTTAGAGCAGGAGGATGAAGGAGCCAGCTCTCCTAAGAGGGCGGCTGGCAGAGAGGAGGAGGATGACAATTACATGCCCCCCTCTGAAGACGAGGCAAGCCTCGGCGATGATGAATTCGCCGTACCAGAGGATCCCGTCGAACAAGAGCGCTTCAAGTTATGGCCACGGCAAATAGCCTGAAGAAAAAGCAGCAGCAGCTTCAAGCTGATCAAGACCTGCTAGCTGACAAATGGACTGAAGTCCTCGCGGCCGAGGAATATAAACTCGACCATCCCTCCAAGAGTTACCCAAGGCGCAGGTTACTACCCCCACTGGAGGAAGAAGCGTATGATACGGCTGATCAGCCACCTCGTGGCCACGATAGAGAGGCATTCCATCCAAAAGCTCAGCCTCCACCCCAACGCCATCCAAATAAAAAGGCATGGGGAGATACGTCAGACCTGCGAGACATATTGGAGGACAAAGCAAAGCATTCAAGATCGATCTATGGGTCACGAGGGCGCACCACTCTACAAGACGGTAAACGTCACGCCGGATACAGTAAAAGCAAATCCGGTCAGGCCAAACACAGCGGGCAGGACCCATACGAGCTGCGTCGCGATATAGCCCAATACAGAGGCGCCCCACACCCCTTATGCTTCACAGACGAAGTAATGGAACATCAATTCCCAGAAGGTTTCAAACCTGTAAACATTGAATCATACGATGGCACAACAGATCCCGCAGTATGGATTGAGGACTTCCTCCTCCACATCCACATGGCCCACGGTGATGACTTACATGCCATCAAATACCTCCCACTAAAACTCAAAGGACCAGCGCGACACTGGCTTAATAGCTTGCCAGCGGACTCCATTAGCTGTTGGGAAGATCTGGAAGCCGCATTCCTCAACAACTTTTAGGGCACTTATGTGCGACCACCAGATGCCGATGACTTGAGCCACATAATTCAGCAGCCAGAAGAGTCGGCCAGGCAATTCTGGACTCGGTTCCTTACAAAGAAAAATCAAATCATCGACTGTCTGAATGCGGAGGCCTTAGCGGCTTTCAAGCACAACATCCGAGATGAGTGGCTAGCCCAGCACCTTGGTCAGGAAAAGCCGAAATCTATGGCAGCCCTCACGACGCTCATGACCCGCTTTTGTGCGGGAGAAGACAGCTGGTTGGCTCACAGTAACAACATATCAAAGAACCATGGTACCACAGATACCAAGGACGGCAACAACAGGTCACGTCGCAACAAGCATAAGCTCCACATTAACGGCGAAAGTACTGAGGATACGGCAGTCAATGCCGGATTCAAAGGCTCTAAACTCGGTCAGCGGAAAAAGCCATTCAAACAAAGTACGCCGGGTCCGTCTAGCTTGGACCGTATACTCGATCGCTCGTGTCAAATACACGGCACCCCAGACAAGCCAGCCAATCACACCAACAGGGATTGTTAGGTGTTCAAGCAGGCCGGAAAGTTAATTGCCGAAAACAAGGGCAAGGGGCCGCATAGCGATGACGAGGAAGAACCCCGGCAGCCGCACACTAGAGGACAGAAGAGGTTTCCCCCGCAAGTGCAGACGGTGAACATGATATACGCAACCCACATCCCCAAGAGGGAGCGGAAGCATGCGCTCAGGGACGTATATGCATCGGAGCCAGTCGCCCCAAAGTTCAACCCTTGGTCCTCCTGTCCGATCACCTTCGATCGCAGGGACCACCCCACTAGTATCTGTCACGACGGATTCGCCGCACTGGTCCTAGACCCAATCATCAACGGATTTCACCTCACTCGAGTCCTTATGGACGGCGGCAGCAGCCTGAACCTTCTTTATCAGGACACAGTGCGCAAAATGGGTATAGACCCCTAAAGGATCAAACCCACAAAGACGACCTTTAAAGGCATCATTCCAGGCATAGAGGCCCACTGCATAGGCTCAATTACACTGGAAGTGGTCTTCGGATCCCCGGATAACTTCCGAAGCGAAGAGTTAATCTTCGATATAGTCATGTTCCGCAGTGGTTACCACGCGCTGCTCGGACGAAACGCATTCGCTAGATTCAATGCGGTGCCACATTATGCATACCTCAAGCTCAAGATGCCAGGACCCCACGGAGTTATTACAGTCAATGGAAACATAGAGCGCTCTCTCCGAACAGAGGAGCACACCGCGGCCCTTGCAGCAGAAGCGCAAAGCAGCCTCTCAAGGCAATCTACTAGTTCGGCGTTTCAAAGCCCGGACACCTTCAAGCGCGCTCGGGGCAATCGGCAAACAGACTGCCTGGCACAATCTGAGCTCACGTAGCAATACGGCGGCCCCCCCCAATCCCAGCCCAACGGCGTTGTTCGTGTCGCGCGTACATAATTACGCATTAAAAATACCATGGGCACAGGTGGGGAGGGGGGGCACAACTACGGCACGCCCCAAAACGTGGCCTAAACCGCACCAGGGGCTTCCCGTTTGGTTATTTTTCTTTTTCTTTCAGGACTTCAATCTCTAGAAACACTGTCCGGCAGCTCTATTGCCGAACACATGATACAACAACCAAGGAGGCCGACAACTACGGAATTCCCAGGTGGATTATAGATTTCATATAATTCCTCAGCTCGCCCTTGGAAGGGACATAGTCCTACTCATTTGCTTATTACACTATCTGTATCACTCTGCTTTAATGCAATTTTTTAATATACAATGCATGACATTACGACTATTATCGCATTTTTGTTATATGTATACATATCTATGTGTTCATTAATGACGCCTAGCAACCGTACACTCTGGTACGGCCAATGCACCAGGGGCTTACGTACTCACAATATGGTGTGAAAAGTCCGAACACTTTCACAAGTGCGGCACCCCGAACTTATAGCATTATATGCATCAGCTCCGAATCATGTCTTTGGTCAAATGTTGGGTTTGCCCGGCTCCTATGTTTTGGTACCTTACGTTCCACTCTATCGGCTAAGGTAGCGCTAGGAGAACTACTGCGATTGTGCCCCGGTTCTGCCGGGCCGAGCACCTCAGTAGAGAAAGCTAAAACTGACTGTCATGATAAGGCAAGAGATTGGTCGCTGTTCGGCGAGGTTTTTTGAGTCCCTAAAGACTTATGCCGCTTAGGGCGAAGGGCCGGCTCCGTCCGGCCTACAGGCGTGTATCGCGCCCCGAATTCGGCCTTCCGAATACCAGGGGCGTCGCCGAAATTTAAAATTATAGAATTCTATGGCTAAGTGAGAGTGATAAAGCATTATTAGTCCAGTTGCCTTGTTCGTTGTGCTGAGCACCTCCCTCGAAGGACCCAAACATGGGAACAAGAGTGCTCAGGTTTATCCCGAACACCCCAGCACTCGTGGTATGGGGGCAGAAGCCGAGGACTAGCCATCTCTCAGATTGGATAAACAGCCAAATAGAAGGTAATATTTTAAATTCACACAAGCGTTGCATAGCGCATATGAAACAAGTTTTCATCACACAGGATACAAAACGAGCAAGTCTCATTCAAATATTACATTTTGTGAACACTCATCCGTGATAAGACGGGCGCCCGGCAGGACACCCTCGTAGTACATCTCGGGGTGGCGGTGCTCCTTGCCCTCCGGCGGCCCCTCCTTGATAAGCTTCACGGCGTCTAGCTTGACCCACTGCGTTTTCACATGGGCGAAGGCCCGGCGTGCACCTTCAATGCAGACGGATCGCTTGACGACCTCCAGCCATGGGCAGGCATCCACAAGCCGCCTCACCAGGCCGAAGAAGCTGTTCGGAAGGGCATCGCCAGGCCACAACCGGACTATGAATCCCTTCATGGCCTGCTCGGCCGCCTTATGTAGCTCGGCCATCTGCTTTAGCTGGTCGCTCAATGGCACCGGATGTTCGGCCTCAGCATACTGAGACCAGAACAGCTTCTCCGTTGAGCTCCCATCCCCGGGCCAGTAGAATTGTGCGGCATCGGACACACTGTGGGGCAAATCTGCGAATGCTCCTGAAGAGCTCCGGATTCGGGTAAGTAATCGGTAATTCACCTTTACATGCTTGCTTTGCATATAGAAAGCCTTACCCGCTGCTATCTTCTTCATCGCGTCGATCTCCTGAAGGGCCTTCTGGGCCTCGGCCTTGGCACTCTTCGCGCTCTCACGGGCCGCGGCAAGCTCAGACTCTCGCGTCTTCAAGTCAAGCTCCAACGCCTCGTGCTTCGTCACGAGAGCCTGGACCTCTTGCTGCACCTCGCCCACCCAAGCCTCGTGCCTCTCTCGCTCGGTGCACTCCTGGGTCGCCTTCTCTTCGGCCTCGGTGTCGTCGGCTGGATGAGGGGAGGTGGCGGTCGGGACTAGATCGCTATCCATGTCTGACGCGCCCAGGGAGCCGTCTGAGGATACCTCAATATTGGCTCGGGGCGGCCTGCACAATGGAGTTCGGTGTTAGGGAAAGCAATGCGACAAAGGAATCCTATGGGTTACTTTGGTTTCCGAACACTTACGATCTCCCCTGGGGCTTGCCCCTGGGCAACCACTCGTCTTCACTTTCGTCGGTAGAGGTGGAGCTGTCCGGAAGGAGTGTCCTTCCCTTCTTGGACCCTCCGGCCTCCCCAGTTGGGCGGCCTTCCTTTTCTTGTCTCCCCAGTCGGTGGGGGAGCCTCTTCTTCCTCTTCCCCGTCTTCGGGGGAAGAGTGTGCCGCAGACTCATCAGACAGTGAGTCCGACGACGCCTGGCGTCGGGAACTCTTTCGAGCTCCCTTAGCCTTCTGGGTCTTCTCCGGCACCTTATAAGGGGCCGGAGACAACATCTTCGCCAGGAGGGCGTCTGCAGGGTCTTCGGGCAAGGGAGCCGGACAGTCGATTTGTCCGGCCATCTTCTGCCAGTCCTGTTAACGGCACGGGAGTTTAGATCCCGCATAGAATCAATCTATATAGAAAACAAGTATCCTGTGAAAGGTAAAACAACTTACCGCACTGGCGTGGCACTTCATGCTGAATCCGCGATCCTCGGTAATGGGGGGAGGGACCGCGGCGCCCTTGAACAGCACCCTCCAGGCATCTTCATGTGTCGTGTCGAAGCGCCTGTTTAGAGTTCGGTGTTGCGCCGGATTGAACTCCCACAAGGTAAACTCCCGTTGTTGGCGCGGGAGTATCCAGCGGACGAGCATAACCTGGACTATGTTGACAAGCTTGAGCTTCTTATCCACCATGTTCTGAATAGATGACTGGAGTCCAGTCAGCTCTTTTGAATTACCCCAGGACAGGCCCTTCTCTTTCTAGGAGGTGAGCCGCATAGGGATGCCAGATCGGAACTCGGGGGCCGCTACCCATGCGGGGTCGCGTGGCTCGGTGATATAGAACCACCCCGATTGCCACCCCTTTATGGTGTCCACGAAGGTGCCCTCGATCCATGTGATGTTGGGCATCTTGCCCACCATGGCACCTCCGCACTCCGCCTGGCGGCCGCTCACTACCTTCAGCTTGACGTTGAAGGTCTTCAGCCATAGGCCGAAGTGGGGCTTGACGCGGAGAAAGGCCTCGCACACGATGATAAACGCCAAGATGTTGAGGATGAAGTTCGGGGCCAGATCATGGAAATCCAGGCCGTAATAAAACATGAGCCCCCGGACGAAGGGATGGAGAGGGAATCCCAGTCCGCGGAGGAAATGGGTGAGGAATACCACCCTCTCATGGGGCTCGGGGGTGGGGATGAGTTGTCCCTCATCTGGGAGCCGGTGCGCGATGTCATCGGGCAGGTATCCAGCTCTCCTCAGTTTCTTGATGTCTCCCTCCGTGATGGAGGATACCATCCACTTGCCTCCCGCTCTGGACATGGTTGGAGAAGGTTGAGATGGAAGTGAGGACTTGGGCGCTAGAGCTCGGGTATGCGGGAGCAGATGAGCATAGGAGGAAGAAGGCGTGGATAGAAAGGTGAATCCTTATCCCTTTATATGGGCGGACAAAATTAAACGTCCCCACTTGCCTAGTAAAACTCGCTTATCCCCCAAGCGTCGCAATTGATGGCGCGGTTGGGTTACCCACGCCCGTATTGATGAGAATCCCGTAATAAGGGGACACGATCTCTGCTTTGACAAGACGTGTCGAAAAATTGCCTCGTGTTATGTGCGGGGCTGGTTAAAAGAAACGGTTCGAATAATCACCGGGCCATGACGTAACGTCATGTTGCCAAAACAAGCTAGCGGATTAGATCTGCGAAAGCATTATTCTCTACGGTGAAATGTGGAACTTATTTTGCAGGGTTGGACACTATCCTCGTATTCAAATTCTTCTGTGATGTATTCGGAGAAGGAACCCGCCTTGCAATGCCGAAGACAACTGCGCGCCGGACTCATCATCATTGAAGCCTGGTTCAGGGGCTACTGAGGGAGTCCTGGATTAGGGGGTCTCCAGACAGCCGGACTATCTCCATTGGCCGGACTGATAGACTATGAAGATACAAGATTGAAGACTTCCTCTCGTGTCCGGATGGGACTCTACTTGGCGTGGAAGGCAAGCTAGGCAATACGTATATGGATATCTCCTCCTTTGTAACCGACCTTGTGTAACCCTAACCCTCTCCGGTGTCTATATAAACCAAAGGGTTTTAGTCCGTAGGACAACAATCACAACATACAATCATAACATAGGCTAGCTTCTAGGGTTTAGCCTCTCTGATCTCATGGTAGATCTACTCTTGTAACACCCATATCTTCAATATTAATCAAGCAGGACGTAGGGTTTTACCTCCATCAAGAGGTCCTGAACCTGGGTAAAACTTCGTGTCCCTTGCCTCCTGTTACCATCCCGCCTAGACGCACAGTTCGGGACCCCCTACCCGAGATCCGCCGGTTTTGACACCGACATGTCCCCTATTAAATCCTTGTTTTGAAATATGAATCTTTATAATGATGGCACTGGAGATGAGTCAACTTTAGTTAGAAGGCGTCCCAAAAATTCGGAGTTTTTAGATCTTGATGCAAAAATTGGTAAAAGTGGGATTGAAGAGGTTAAAACTTTAGATAGCAACGAACCCACTATCTTGGATTTCAAGGAATTTAATTATGATAATTGCTCTTTGATAGATTGTATTTCTTTGTTGCAATCTGTGCTAAATTCTCATCATGCTTATAGTCAAAATAAAGCTTTTACTAAACATATCGTTGATGCTTTGATGCAATCTTATGAAGAAAAACTTGAGTTGGAAGTTTCTATCCCTAGAAAACTTTATGATGAGTGGGAACCTACAACTAAAATAAAAATTAAAGATCATGAATGCTATGCTTTGTGTGATTTGGGTGCTAGTGTTTCCATGATCCCAAAAACTTTGTGTGATTTGCTAGGTTTATGTGAATTTGATGATTGTTCTTTAAACTTGCACCTTGCGGATTACACTATTAAGAAACCTATTGGAAGAATTAATGATGTTCTTATTGTTGCAAATAGGAATTATGTGCCTGTAGATTTCATTGTTCTTGATTATAGATTGCAATTCTTCATGTCCTATTATTCTTGGTAGACCTTTCCTTAGAACGATTGGTGCAATTATTTATATGAAGGAAGGGAATATTAGATTCCAATTTCCGTTAAGGAAAGGCATAGAACACTTCCCTAGAAATAAAATTAAATTACCATATCAATCTATTATGAGAGCCACTTATGGATTGCCTACCAAAGATGGCAATACCTAGATCTATCCTCGCTTTTATGCCTAGCTAGGGGCATTAAACGATAGTGCTTGTTGGGAGGCAGCCCAATTTTATTTTTATTCCTTGATTTTTGTTACTGTTTAGTAATAAATAATTTATCTAGCATCTGTTTTGGTTGTGTTTGTGTGTTTAATTAGTGTTTGTGCCAAGTAGAACCGTTGGGAAGACTTGGGGAAAGTCTTTTTGATCTTGCTGTAAAAAACAGAAACTTTAGCACTCGAGAGAATTGATGCCACTTTTTATTGGAGAGTGCTATTTAGTTAATTCTTTTTTCAGATGATTAATAGATAAATTACTCACTTCCAGCAATTTATTTTAGAATTTTGGTAGTTCCAGAAGTTTGCGTTAGTTACAAATTACTACAGACTGTTCTGTTTTTTACAGATTCTGTTTTTCATGTGTTGTTTGCTTATTTTGATAAATCTATGGCTAGTAATGGAGTTTATAAACCATAGAAAAGTTGTAATACAGTAGGTTTAACAACAATATAAATAAAGAATGAGTTCATTACAGTACCTTGAAGTGGTGTTTTGTTTTCTTTTGCTAACGGAGCTAACGAGATTTTCTGTTAAGTTTTGTGTTGTGAAGTTTTCAAGTTTTGGGTAAAGATTTGATGGATTATGGAACAAGGAGTGGCAAGAGCCTAAGCTTGGGGATGCCCAAGGAACCCCAAGGTAAATCCAAGGACACCAAAAAGCCTAAGCTTGGGGATGCCCCGGAAGGCATCCCATCTATTGTCTTCGTTCATCGATAACTTTACTTGGAGCTATATTTTTATTCACCACATGATATGTGTTTTGCTTGGAGCATCTTGTATGATTTGAGTCTTTGCTTTTTAGTTTGCCACAATCAACCTTGCTGTACACACCCTTTGAGAGAGACACACATGAATCGGAATTTATTAGAATACTCTATGTGCTTCACTTATATCTTTTGAGCTATATAGTTTTTGCTCTAGTGCTTCACTTATATCTTTTAGAGCACGGTGGCGGTTTTATTTTAGAGAAATGATTGATATTTCATGCTTCACTTATATTATTTTGAGAGTCCTTTAGAACAGCATGGTAATTTTCTTTTAGGAATAATAAAAACTTTCATATAAGTGTATTGAATACTATGAGAAGTTTATTACTTGATAATTATTTTGAGATATGGAGATGGTGATATTAGAGTCATGCTAGTTGAGTAGTTGTGAATTTGAGAAATAATTGTGTTGAAGTTTGTGATTCCCGTAGCATGCATGTATGGTGAACCATTATGTGATGAAGTCGGAGCATGATTTCTTTATTGATTGTCTTCCTTATGAGTGGTGGTCGGGGACGAGAGATGGTCTTTTCCTACCAATCTATCCCCCTATGAGCATGCGCGTAGTACTTTGTTTCAATAACTAATAGACTTTTGCAATAAGTATGTGAGTTCTTTATTACTAATGTTGAGTGCATGGATTATAAGCACCCTCACCCTTCCACATTTGCTAGCCTCTCTATTACCGCGCACTTTTCGCCGGTATCATACACCCACCATATACCTTCCTCAAAATAGCCCCCATACCTACCTATTATGGCATTTCCATAGCCATTCCGAGATATATTGACATGCAACTTTCCACCGTTCCATTTGTTATGACATGCTTCATCATTGTCATATTGCCATACATGATCATGTAGTTGACATCGTATTTGTGGCAAAACCACCTTTCATAATTTTTCATACATGTCACTCTTGATTTATTGCATATCCCGGTACACCACCGGAGGCATTCACATAGTGTCCTATTTTGTTCTAAGTATTGAGTTGTAATTATTGAGTTTTAAGTAAAAAAGAAGTGTGATGATCATCATTATTAGAGCATTGTCCCAGTGAGGAAAGGATGATGGAGACTATGATTATAACATCCCAAATTTTCAATTTGGAATGTTATACATTAGAGCATCTTTGCATATCATGTTTTATTGCATTTTGGTTGATCCTAAAAATTCCATGCAACTCAAGGACCTACGGAGAGAGTTGGGGATTTCGTTATTTTCATATTTGAGGTTTTCTTGAATTATGAAAAGAGGATTGTTTGATTTTAATTATTTTTCTCTGAATTTATTTATTTTATTAAAAATGAAAGAGAGAGGATAAAATGACTTCCTCAAAATAAAGAAATATCATAGATTTAATATTAAAATCAAATAAGATTTTTATTCGGAGTTTTGTTGCTATTTTATTTGAATTAGGAAAACTAGTCATCAACACGTGCTTCTGCACGGGCTAGTGATTTGGAAAGCACGCAAGTGATTTATAATGTTGAACTTATATGTTAATATAGCAAGATTTAGAAATATATAGGAATTTGGAGTTAGAATTTTTGTGTCAATTTATGGAGAGGAGAGAGTAACACATATTAGAAGCCATGAGAATTTGAACCTAGTTATTTTGATTATACATATATTCCCAATGGAAAGTAGTGGTTGCACCGCACCATACCGAGGAAAAATTATGAAGAAATAACTTATTCTAGATGTCTATGATTATGCATAGATGCATTTCGGCTATGTGTATACTTGCCCCGGGTGAATACTAAAATTAGAAAAAAAATATTAAAATATAGAAAAACAGTAATAATTAGGCTTTTGCACGTTCGACTCTTTATCATCTTTGTAGAGCTTTTCTCATAAGCATTTTTGTCCTAACAAAGGAAGTTGAGTGATCTAATTAAAAACTCAATTTTACTGTACAAAATTTGTTTTGTCTTTACAGCACAAAAGCATCTGATCTGATGCATCGACATTGGCATGTGTGACTTTTAAGTTCCTGGTTAGCTACTTACTTATCAGGTGCTTGGCCGGACTTGGCATCCATATGCTTGCCACATTGGGACTTGCTTTGTTACACGTATACTAACCTATCAGCTGTGATTCCTCTAACTACATTTACTGTCTGATACTTGTCCCTAATTTTAAGTATGGTTATCAAGATCTATCGATTAAATCCACTACAATAAGGTCCACGCGACAGTTGACATTTATTATATGCGAAACTTTGTAAGGCTTAGAAAATAGGAACAGTTTACAATATGGCATTCTAGTTGTGTAATGCAAAATTTATTAAGAATGTATTCCGGGGCTGCATGCGTAGTTGTTTATCAGAAATCTGCTATGCACGTTTTATACTCTCCTGAACTCTGTGATTATAAAAGCTCAAGGAAATAGAATGTAGGTCAACCAATATTGATGCGTATGGGAGGCTAAGTTAGTAAAAAAAATGTAATCGCTTTCTTTGAGCTCTATTCTAGTATATGTTTGTTCCTTTTGCCATGAAAATATGATTAATTTTATGTTAAAACTCTGCATTATATTGACCATTACTTCTCCCACCTATAATAGTTTTCCTAACCTTTCATGACTAACTTTTATTTTATTACTTTAGCAACTACGGGTTGGGCATGCCTACATTCTATCAGTATGATAAAAGTATATATTTTTTGTTTTGATTCTAGCCATACCAAATGAGATGGCTTTCTCCTCTTCATTTCTATCTATTTTTACACTAATGCGGGTTGGACGACCCTGGATTTCCACTTCTGTTATTGATGAAGTGTTTTGGAGAATATTTCATTTTAAGACCAACGCATGCACTATATAAGAGATATTTTTCATGCATGATTTCATACAGAGCGATGGCTTAACTGTCTCCCCTTTTAAGTATGGCAAGTCCTGGATTTGACACATGTTTTTCCTGCGCACATGCTCAAAGTAAATACATAGAACATATGTTTATACATACCAATATCACACCGGCAATACTTCCTTAGCTTAGCTCCCTGCAACCAATCATAGGATCAGGATCTCAAAAATCATATGAGCTCATGCATCATCTACGCAACATGCAAAAAAGAGTAAATTAGTGATTATAAGGTCCCAATAATCAAGTCTGCAGTCCAGCACGTACATGTTTAACTCTGCATGAAGCCAATTGCTTCCCCTAGAGACAGGTGCTGCAGCCGGGGCGTGGATGCAAGCTCATTCACCCACTATACATCCTCGTTTAAGTACTCTGCTTGATTATCCTTATGGTTTGTTGGGCTTTTCGCTGGGTAATATGCAAGGACGTACATCATCTACTTTGTTATAAGAAAATTTAGCCTGATAATATTCGATCATTGTCAAAGTGCACAATTCACTGCTACAAATATGAACTATATGGGACTCTGAAAACACATACATAATTTCTGAAAACGAAAGATCACACATATTAATAAAGATAAACCAAGAAATATGGTTGATCTGTACACCTAACTTGCCACCCAACGTCAGGAAAAATGTAGACCAACCCCAGCTGCTTGCTTCCACTCCCTAGATTGCAAACTCTGGTCATGTGCCATGTTCTAAGACTGTAAGGCCATCTCCAATTGCATGACGCTTATGCTTGAATAAAAAAACTGAGCAAGCACCTACAGCAGCGCCGCAACTTCCAACGTTAGTTGCCTGTTTAGAAGGGCTTAGCCTGTTTTCTGCTTCAAACTGTCCTTAGTACAGTCCTCCTCCTCCTAAATATAACTCATCTAGTAATCCAAAAATACCTCCTTCTCCACTTCATTGCAGTTTGGTCGGGGCATGGCAACTAAGGGGATTAAAAGGACCTTATCCTAGCCAAATTGTGTTGCTCCGTGGTAGGGTAGTAGAGATTGATAGATAATGGATCAAAGGGATGGGGAAGAACAGTTTTAGATGGCTGCAACGGAAGACAACAAATTGGACAGGAGGAGGAGGAGGAGCGCTAGAGTTTGGCTGCAACAGAGGAGGAGCGCTATAGATTGTATGAGGTTGACTGCTAGGAGGACAGTATTAGGAGGAGCAGCCCTAGGACTGTGTTGGTAGTTTCTTTAGGCTGTACGTGGGAAGGGTTGGATCAGCGGAGGAAGGAGACCACCAGAGATGGATGCTTTTTTTTTCTAGCTATACGTGCGCCTGAGATGGATTCTTTTTTTCTGCTGTAGATGGTTTAATTTTTTCTAGCTATACGTGGGCCAGAGATGGATTCTTTTTTTCTATTGTAGATGGTTTAAGGTGGGACAAAATTCGAGGACTCCTTGAGGCATAGCATCCGATGGTGGAAAATACACAATTTGAATATTGGATGGCTAGTTTTCTTAGTTACCGAGGATTAACGTGGTTACTCGTATGGTGCCTCCAATTAGTAAATATAAGAAAGTGCGTTTTTCAAAATTGCATTTTAGGCCCAAATAAATGTTCACCTTGTCCGGCTTATTTTTAGAGGACGGGGAAATTTTATTTTAGGATTTTTGGAGTCCGTTTAGTATTTCTTTTCTTTCTTTTTCTGCACGTCAAAATTATTTAAAAAAAAGTCGAACCAACTTAGGGCCGTACTCGGCCAGGACTTCTCGGGCCAGGCCTTTATAAGCCGCCGCCCCGAGGCCCGTTGCCACCGCCCCACCCGAAACTCTAACCCTAGCCGCCACCCGCCGCCGCCGCCGCCGTCGCCCGCGCCGGATCCCGCCGCCCGCGCCGCCTCGCCGGAGCTCGCCGCCGCCCCGCCGGACCTCCCGCCGCCGCCAACTCGTCGGATACCGCCGAAGTTCAAGGTAGCCGCCGGTTTTTTTAAAAATAATCGGTTTTATTTTATAAACCCTAGATCCGTTTTTTTCTAGATCCGGTTCGGTTTATTTTCTTCAGTTTAGTTATTTAGCGAATGGCCGCTTTTACGTTCGGTTTTACGAACGGTGTCCACCATTTAGCCGCAGACAATGAACGTTCGTTCGTTAGCCTATTCGTCGGTTTTTCTTTTTCTCGGATTTTCCGCGATTATTTTCAATCGCGATTTCTGATCCGGTTTTCGTTCCAGTATAACTTTTCGCTCGTTTATCGGAATCGGGCGATTCAAGCGCCTAGAGTTTCGTATCGAAACCCTCTTTCCGTTTAACCAACTCAAACAAGTTTTTGCTTCTGTAAAATTTGACTTAGATCCAGGTTAGTAAACGAAGCTTGTTTCTTTCGCCTTTTGCCTTTCGTTGCTTCATTTGATTTGTTTCTTTTTGCAAACCGGAGTTCTTAAGTTGAACTTTCTGGTTATATTTCTTATTTGAGTTTTACCTATGCATTAGATGAGTACTTATTGTATGCTTGTTTGTTTATTTGCGTTAGAGTACCCGGAGTGCGCCGCTTGCTACTTCGAATCTCTAGGTTTCACGGATCATCAGCAAGGCAAGTAACACTTTGATCATATCCCTTTTCATACCCAGTTTTTATGCATTAGATCAATCCTCAAACATTGCATGATTAGGATCTAATTAAATTGTGGGTTTTGGGAAAGTAGATGAGGTAGTACCTATTACCTGTTTTATTATCAAACCCTTGGGAGTTACTTCTACGTTTGCTTATATTGCCATGCTATGCTAGTAGACGTGGATTGGGTGAGTGTATCCATGAGAGAAGTGAGATTGTTAATTAATGGTTTATTTAAGGTGGCAACTTTAATACACATCTGGGTGGATTGAGGCACCTGGGTATTTCAGCGATTGCTTGTTTTTCTTTATGGACCGCCACCCAGGCTCAAAGGGATCATGAGATTATTCATGCTAGAAACTTCCGTGTGCAACCACAAGCTACTATGGGCTCTAGCATAGTTGATTAAGTCGTGCGAACTCTTAAAGTGGTAGACTAGCAGATGTAGGGAAAAGTAGGTGTAACGGTCTACCCGATCGTAAGGTGCTAGCGCTTCTGAAAGACTATGTCTCGGTCATCCGTTTCTCAAACACCATGTAGTGCGAGAACCAACGGAGGAGATCGAGTCTTGTGGGGAAAAGTGCGCAAACCTCTGCAGAGTGTATAAACTAATCATGGTTAGCCGTGTCCCGGTTATGGACAGTTTTGAGTATCTAGTACCTGGATTATCATGTGAATCTCATCATGTGACTTTAATTAATTTTGTTGGGTTTTAATGATGATGCTTAATTGGTATTGAGAGGGTGTCTACGCTCTCAATGTTTAACAACCACCATGATAGTTAAATAAAATTCATTCCTTTGAAGTAGGGAAAAATTGGCTTTACGCAAAACTGTAACCATGGAGCTTTCCACCAGCCATATATGCATGTAGTATAGCCTATTTCTGTTCATTACTCTCTATGTGTTATTTTGCCAGCATATTCCATGTGCTGACCCGTTTTCGGGCTGCAACGTTCATGTTGCAGACTTTTTAGATGACGAGTAAGGAGCTTTAGGTTGTGGTTCTATACTCAGTGATGCCGTTGGAGTTGATGGACTCACTTATCTTCCAAGCCTTCCGCTATTATCGTTATTAGATGGCCTTAAGCCATATTATTTGTAATAAGTTCTCTTTTGAGACACTCACTGTAATGAGTGTGTGATTGCTACTCTGTTATAAATCCTTCAAGTACTGTGCGTGTTAGCATTACTGATCCAGGGATGACACTGAAGCACAGAGATCGGTCCATTTGAGGTCTGGTCGCTACAGAATGGTATCAGAGCACACGCTGACTGTAGGACACGACCACTAAGATAAATACCTAGATCACTATTCTCTTCTCATTTTTGACTTCTCATATTTTCTACTCTTTTAGGATGGCGGATGCAAGGAACAAGTTCACTCAACCGAATGAAGATACACCCTTTGGACGCCACATGAAGGAAGTCACTAAGTACCTGAACATCGGACTACCAAGCTTCACCGGGACCTACAACGCCACTTTACCCAAAGAGGAGCGATGGATGATTCAAGTTCAAGTTCCAGGAAGGACGTTCATGCCAGCACCGAGCCCACAGAGTTTTCCTTTGATGCACCAACCTAGAGTCTAGGAAAGAGCATGGCTACCCACATCGCCATGGGACATATTGGAGAAGTTTACCGCAATGATCTCAAGGATACTATCTACCAGATCTATGGGCGCCGAGATGAGCACTGGGAAATGATCAGCACCAAGAAGGATAGATCAATCACAGCTTTTATCCAGGAGTTAAACCAACACATTTGATGTCAGGAGAACCAGATGTGCGTAGACATGATAGATCTGCAGAAGGCGATGACAAGAATCACGAAACTGGAGGAAGAACTCAAGGCTACACGTGAAGATTATGAGAAGGAAATCGTCGTACTAGTGGAGAAGAATGATGACCTGATTAAGAAGATCGGAATATTCATGGGAGACCCCACACCAGTAGAAGAAGACGAAGAACCCAAGGAGATTCGCCCGGAAGACTACATCATCATTGACGACACCGACTCTGACCTGAGCGATGATGACTATGTTGATGAAGATGGAGCAGATATCATGGAGTCTGCAACCGAAGGATAATTCTAGTATACCACCACATCAGTAGTAGTATTCCACCATGTAAATAGAGTAGTCCAAGCACTTTCGCGATAGTTCTAGATCGATTGTATGCCCTTGTTTGATTGAATGAAGTGATTTTGTTTGCAATTGCCTCATGTGCATATGGGTAGTGTTTTCTCTCTAGACCTCTCTCTATTCTTAAATCTCATCTTTTCTAAACCCATCAGATGCCTCCGAGACGTGACAATGGATTTGCATTTCCAGCGGAGCTCACTCAGTTGATCCAGCAGCAGAATGCGTTGATGCAGTTGCTAGTCCAGAATCAGAATCAGGGGAACAACAACAACAACCCACCACCACCACCACCTGTTGATCACTTAACCCGTTTCCTTAGACTGAATCCACCGGTGTTCTCTGGTAGCACCGAGCCTATAGTAGCAGATGATTGGCTCCGCAAGATTGGAAGGGAGTTAACCACTACAGGATGTACTAATGCTGAGAAGGTGCGCTTTGCCGCACATCAGTTGGATGGACCAGCAGCATCATGGTGGGAGAATTACACCATCACCTACCCTATAGCCACGGTGACATGGGACCAATTTTAGCAGGCTTTCCATACAGCCCATGTTTCAGTAGGATCTATGGCCATGAAGAAGTGTGAGTTTCGTAACTTGCGCCAAGGAGGACGGACAGTTGGACAATACGTGGATGACTTTAGTAAGTTAGCACGTTATGCCCCGGATGACGTTGCTACGGATGCAGCTAAGAAGGAGAAGTTTCTGGAAGGACTGAATGATGAGTTGAGCATGCAGTTGATGGTAGCAACCTTCAACAACTACCAGGAACTGGTAGATCGTGCTCTTATGATTGAAGGGAAGCAGCAGCAGATTGAGAATCGCAAGAGGAAGTATGGACAAGGGAAGTGCAATTTAGGAGCTCAGCAGAAGCCACGTTTTGCCCCGAAATCGGGAGGACATTTTCACCATACCCATGGAGGGGGAAGTTCGCATAATCATAATGGCCCCAAGAATGGTAATGGGAATGGGGGAAGCAACGGTCAGAACCATACCAACCCATCAACCCCAGCCAAGAGAGACCTGAGCCAAGTCACTTGTTATAAGTGTCAGAAGACCGGACATTATGCCAATGAATGTCCTGAAACCCAGAATGGAAATGGCAATGGAAGCTCTATGAAGAAGCCGGACCCTTTCAACAGGGGACATGTGAACCATGTTAACATGGAGGAGGTTGAAGCCCAGCCAGATGCAGTAACAGGTAAGTTTTTGGTTAAGTCATTTACTGCAATCATTATTTTTGATACTGGTGCATCGCATTCATACATATCAAGGGGATTCATGGATAAGTATAAACTGCCCACCAAGGTTCTTAGAACACCTATGTTAGTAAGCTCACCAGGAGCGGAGTATATGGCCAGTAAAGGATGTTTTCAAGTGCCATTGAGTATAGGTAGGCATGTGTTTCCCTCGGATTTAATCATTTTGGAATCGCAAGGTTTGGATGTAATCCTGGGTATGGATTGGCTATCGATGTATGGAGGAAACATCGATTGCGCCAGTAAGTCGATTTTACTTACCACCCCAGAAGGGAGAAGGATCAAGTATGTATCACGGCATGTGCCGAATAGCACTCAAGTAAATTCCCTAACAGGAGTTGTACAGGAGGAAGTACCGGTGGTAAAGGATTTTTCCAGAAGAGTTGCCAGGCATGCCAGCGGATAGAGACATTGAGTTTTTGATTGAGCTTTTGCCAGGCACAGGACCAATATCTAAGAGACCGTATAGAATTCCTGCAAAGGATTTGGAGGAGATTAAGAAGCAGATTAAGGAGTTACTAGATAAGGGATATATTCGCCCAAGTTCGTCACCTTGGGGATCACCAGTACTTCTTGTGGAAAAGAAGGATGGATCGTTAAGGATGGTTGTTGATTATCGAGGATTGAATGAAGTGACGATCAAGAATAAGTACCCACTGCCGATGATCAATGATTTGTTTGACCAATTGCAAGGAGCAAAGGTATTTTCCAAGATCGATTTGCGATCAGGATACCACCAGTTGAAGATTCGAGAGCAGGACATACCTAAGACAGTTTTTACCATGAGGTACGGGGTGTATGAGTATACCGTTATTTCATTTGGTCTGACTAACGCACCTGCTTATTTTATGAACATGATGAACAAAGTGTTTATGGAGTTTTTGGATAAGTTCGTCGTAGTGTTCATTGATGATATACTGGTTTACTCGAAGAATGAAGAAGAACATAGAGAACATTTGTGTTTGGTACTTGGTAAGCTCAAAGAACATTAGTTATACGCCAAGTTCAGCAAATGTGAGTTTTGGTTGAAGGAAGTTGGATTCCTTAGACATGTTATATCCGGAGAAGGAATAGCTGTAGATCCCACCAAGGTTGTCACTGTGACAAATTGGGAAGCCCCAACAACAGTTGGAGAGATCCGGAGTTTTCTTGGACTCGCAGGATACTACCGGAGATTCATTGAAAATTTCTCAAAGATTGCAAAACCTATGACGGAGTTGTTGAAGAAGGATACCAAGTTCAATTGGACCGAGGAATGTGAGGCCAGTTTCCAGGAGTTGAAGAAACGTTTGGTTACCTCGCCAGTGTTGATTCTGCCAGATCAGCGCAAGGATTATGAGGTGTATTGCGACGCTTCACGTCGAGGACTTGGAGCAGTGCTTATGTAGGAGGGAAGAGTTGTTTCGTATGCTTCACGACAGCTTAAGCCCCATGAGTTGAATTATGCTACACATGATTTGGAGTTAGCAGCCGTAGTGCATGCATTGAAGACTTGGAGACATTTTCTCATTGGAAACCATTGCGAGGTGTACACGGATCACAAGAGTTTGAAGTATATCTTCACGCAGAAGGAGTTGAATCTCAGGCAAAGAAGATGGTTGGAGCTCATCAAGGATTATGACATGAGATTGCATTATCACCCCGGAAAGGCTAACGTAGTAGCCGATGCGTTGAGCCGCAAGAGCCATGTCAACACACTAATGACCGGAGAGTTACCAAAGGAGTTAGCCGAGGATCTTCGTGAGCTATGTTTGGAGATAGTTCCGAGAGGCTATGTAGCAGCATTGGAGATTCAGTCTACTCTCATGGATAAGATCAGAGAAGCTCAGAAGACCGACAAGGAGATTGTCACCATAAAGGAGAAGATGAGCAAGGGAAAAGTTAAAGGTTTTCGTGAGGATGAACACGATACCTTATGGTTTGAGGACCGCGTTTATGTGCCTAATGACCCGGAGATCAGGAAGCTAATTCTATAAGAGGCCCATGATTCGCCGTACTCGATTCACCCAGGAAATACCAAGATGTATTTGGATTTGAAGGATACTTTCTGGTGGACCAGAATGAAGAAGGATATTGCGGAGTATGTAGCAGTTTCTGATGTATGTCAGAGAGTAAAGGCAGAGCATAAGAAGCCAGCAGGATTGTTACAGCCATTGCCGATACCCGAATGGAAGTGGGATAAGTTAGGCATGGACTTCATCATGGGATTACCCAGGACCCGTTCAGGCTATGACTCGATATGGGTTGTAGTCGATCGCTTGACGAAAGTAGCTCATTTCATCCCAGTAAAGACCACTTACACCGGTGCTAAGTTGGCAAAGATCTAATGACGAGGATCGCAGGTCTGCATGGAGTTCCGATGAGCATTGTATCAGATAGAGGAACCTAGTTTACCTCAAAATTCTAGAATCAGTTGCACGAAACTTTGGGTACCAGACTAGAGTTCAGTATAGCTTTTCACCCGCAAACAGATGGACAGACTGAAAGAGTAAATCAAATTCTGGAGGACATGTTGAGAGCTTGTGCGCTAGACTATGGATCTAGTTGGGATGATAATTTTCCATATGAGGAGTTCTCTTACAACAATAGTTATCAATCTAGTTTGAAGATGGCCCCTTTCAAAGCCTTGTACGGAAGACGGTGCAGAACACCCTTGTCGTGGGACGAAGTTGGAGACCGCCAGTTGTTTGGACCAGATTTGATTAAGAAGTCTGAACAGAAGGTGAAGTTGATTCATGATAGGCTCAAGGTAGCCCAATCCAGGCAGAAGAGCTATGCAGATTCTAAACGCAAGGAGACAGTTTACGAAGTCGGAGACAGAGCGTATCTTCGAGTATCACCACTCCGAGGAGTGAAGCCTTTTGGAGTTAAGGGAAAGTTAGCACCACGTTTTGTGGGACCATACAAAGTTTTGGAGCGTATGGGAGAAGTTGCTTACAAGTTGCAGTTGCCTGAAGGATTGTCGGGAGTTCACGATGTGTTCCACGTTTCCCAGTTGAAGAAGTGCCACGTAGAGATGGCGGATATACCGCTGAGAGATACAGTGCCGCTGGAAGCAATTCAGTTGGGTAGTGATTTGACCTATGAGGAGAAACCAGTCAAGATACTCGAGTTTGCCAGCCGAGTTACACGCAGCAAGGTTATCAAATTTTGCAAGGTTCAGTGGAGTCACCATACCGAGGATGAATCCACTTGGGAATGAGAAGAAGACTTACGAAATGATCACCCTCACCTATATTCTAGCTAACCCGAATCTCGAGGGCGAGATTCATCTTAAGGGGGGTAGGTTTGTAACATCCCAAATTTTCAATTTGGAATGTTATACATTAGAGCATCTTTGCATATCATGTTTTGTTGCATTTTGGTTGATCCTAGAAATTCCACGCAACTCAAGGACCTACGGAGAGAGTTGGGGATTTCGTTATTTTCATATTTGAGGTTTTCTCGAATTATGAAAAGAGGATCGTTTGATTTTAATTATTTTTCTCTGAATTTATTTCTTTTATTAAAAATGAAAGAGAGAGGATAAAATGACTTCCTCAAAATAAAGAAATATCAGAGATTTAATATTAAAATCAAATAAGATTTTTATTCGGAGTTTTGTCGCTATTTTATTTGAATTAGGAAAAAAGTGCATTTTTCAAAATTGCATTTTAGGCCCAAATAAATGTTCACCTTGCCCGTCTTATTTTTAGAGGACAGGGAAAATTTATTTCAGGATTTTTGGAGTCTCTTTAGTATTTATTTTCTTTCTTTTTATGCACGTCAAAATTATTTAAAAAAAAGTCGAACCGACTTAGGGCCGTACTCGGCCAGGACTTCTCGGGCCAGGCCTTTATAAGCCGCTGCCCCGAGGCCCGTTACCGCCGTCCCACCCGAAACCCTAACCCTAGCCGCCACCCGCCGCCGCCGCCGCCCGC